>NW_026111847.1:75000-77500 GCF_024679095.1 Eriocheir sinensis | reverse complement strand
AAGCCCCCCCCCTCAAAATCCACTTCAAAACAACACTGAGAGCAATAACATAGAAGTGACACACCAAATACAACCATCCAGTAATCGCTGTGAACGTCCATTAATTTCCGCGGCTCACCCAGCAGCAAGTAGCGGGCCAATGCCTAAATGATTCCACTCTTAGCCAGACCAAACTCAACAGTGCATCAGTTGCGTCACCTTTTGCGGCTGGAACTTAATGGATAAATCGCCTCTGTGGATAACCCTTTCTTTTTATATGTATTTACTTGGCAGCATAGACGAGAGGAAGGGCCAATGCGACAGAGATGAGCACCGAGGTCAAGCGCAATTATATCGTATGCTTCTTCAACCAGTAACTAAACTGACTAATGAACAGGTATTGAGTTAACCAGGAATTCAAGGAAGAGATTTCGAGGAAGTCAGGGTTGAAGAGGAGGAGGAGGAGGAGGATGAAGAGGATGATGATTAGGGATGAGGAAGATCAGAAAGGGTAATGAGCAGAGGACACAAACCGAATGCAGAGGAAGTGAAGGAGAAGGAGGAGGAGGAGAAGTATAAGGAGGAGGAGGAGGAGGAAGGGAAGGATGAGAAGGAAGAGGAGGGGAAGGAGAGGGAGGAGGAGGAAGGAGAAGAGATTAGAAGAAGCGAAGACGAAAACAATGAACGAGGAGAATGGGAGGAAAAAGGGAGGCGGAGGAGGAGGAGGAGAAGGCGGCAGTGGAAGAGGAGAGGAACAAGAAAACAAGAACAAGTACAACAAGAAAAAAACAAAAACAGAACCAGCAATTAACATAAGAAAAAAATATGCAAGAAGAAAAAAGCAGATGCGAAGAACAAAAAGAAGAAAAACAAGAAAAACAAGAAGAACACGAAGAAAAAAAAACACCAAAAAAAAAATATTAATGCAAAAACAACACAGCGAAAACATATAAAAAAAAAACGAAAAGAAAAGTAAGAAACCGTCGTATTAGGAACATCACCAACAGCAACAGCAACAAGAAGAGGAAGAAGAAGAAGGAGGAGGGTAAAAGCCGAAGGAGAAGAAAAAGAGGAAGAAGAAGAGGAGGAGGAGGAGGAGAAGGAGGAGGAGGAGGAGGAGGAGGAGGAGGAGCAGCCGAGTAGCAGGTGAGAGAAAGAGTGCCGGTTCATAACGAGGTTACCTGCTTCAGTATTCTACACAATTCCGTCAGGCTTTACAACCTCGATAGAAAGGAGGAGGAAGACGAAGAGGAGGAGGAGGAGGAGGAGCAGGAGGAGGAGGAGGAGCAAGAGGAGGAGGAGGAGGAGGAGGAGGAGGAGGAGGAGGGGGAAGCCATGAAAGAGAACGAGGCTGTAATGAAGAAAGGAAAAAGAAGAGAAAAAAAAATATAACAAAAATTGGGGCAGTGAAATTAAGTAGGAAGGAAGGAAGGAAGGAAGGAAGGAAGCAAAAGAGGAAAACGGTGTAATCAAACAGAAGGAGGGAAGGAAAGGAAGGATAAAGAGGAAGGAGAGAATGAAAGAGGAGAGAAATTCAGAAAGGAAGGAAGGAGGGAAGGAAGAAAAAAGAAACATGAAAGGAGAGGAGAGAAAGAGCAATACAGAAGAAAGAGGGGGAGGAAAGAGGATAAAAAGGAAAGAGCAAAGGAGAGAAAGAGTATAGTAAAAATAAAGGAAATAAAAGGAAAAAAAATAAAGAAAATGGGAATAGAGGGAAAATTTGATGAAAGGACGAAACAAAGAAACCCAGAAAAGAAATAGATGAAGGAAAGGAAAGATTTAAGGCAGAGAATGGAAGGAAGGGAATAAGAAAGGAGGAAGAAAAGGAAGAAGGGACGAAGGGAAGGAAAGAAGGGAGATATAAAATACGGTAATGAAAAAATATAAAGAAGAAAACTTAATATAAAAAAAAAATGGGAGGCAAGAATACGTTAGGGCAGAAAATATGTTTAAAGGGAAACTGAGCAGAAAAACGGAAGTAAGGAAGGAAGGAAGGAAGGAAGGAAGGAAGGAAGGAGGGAAGGAAGAGGAGAAAGGTTCGGAAGAAGAGAAGAAGAATATGTAAAATGAAAAGTGAAGAAGGAAAAACATAAAACAAATGAAGATAGAAGAAAAAAATAAAGAAAATGAATGTAGGAAAAGCGGTGAAGAAAAAGAGAAGGAAAAGAAGAAAAAAGAGAAGGAAGGGAAGGAAGAAAAGAAAGAATGAATGAATGGAAAACGGAGGGAAGAAAGGAAGGAAGGAAGGAAGGAAGGAAGCAAAATAATAAGGAAAACAAGGATAATAGAAGGAAAGTTAAGGAAGAGAAGGATGAAGGAACAGAGACAGACCGAATAAAAAAGAAATACCGACGAAAGGAAGGAAGAGAGGAAAGAATGAAAGAAACAAGAAATCAGGGAAACAAAGACAGAAAATCGGATGAACAAGGAAATACGAAGGAAAAAAAGAAAGAAGAAAAAAAAGAAAATGGATAAAGAAAAGACAAAAAAAAAAAAGAAGCAAGGCAACGAAGAAGGGAAA
>NW_026111847.1:45000-70000 GCF_024679095.1 Eriocheir sinensis | reverse complement strand
CCTTTTATCTTACCTTCTCTCTATATATTACATCCCGTTCCTCTTCTTTTTTCTCCTTCTCCTCTCCTTCTTATTTGCATCTTAATTTCTTTCCCTTCTTCGTATCTTATTTCCCATCCCCCAATAGTATTTTTTTTCTTGACTATATACTTTCAATTCTGCTGCCTTTTTTTCTCTATTATATCCTTTAGTTTAAGTCTGCCTCGCGCCGTTCGTCCTCATCCCTCTCCTGCATTAATATATCAATTTCTCTTCAATAATCCTCCTCCTCTTCTTCTTCTTGTTATTCTTCCTTTTCCTTTTACTACACTTCTATTACTTCTACTTTAACCATTACTGTTTTTCATTGCCTTCTTGTTCTTTTCGTTTTTCTATTTCATCTTTTTTTCGTCTTCCAACTCTGTTTCTCCTCCTCTTTCTCCTCCTTCTCTCCTTTTTTTTTATTTCTTCTCCTTTTACTACACTTCTACTATTACTTCTACTTTAACCACTACTGTTCTTGCCTTCTTTTTCTCTTTTTTCTTCTATTCCATCTCCCTTTCGCCTTCTAATTCTTTTTCTCCTCCTCCTCCTCCAGTAAAAGGACAAAGAGGGAGAGTACTATAGTGATCTCCCTTACCTTTCCCCTCCCTCATTAACCCCAATTACCTGCCCTCCTTCCTCTTAATCTACCTTCACTTACCTCCCTGTACTCTTTACCCCCCTCTCATTTACTTCCTGCCATTCTATTTTTTCTACCACCTCCACGATTTATTATCATCTTTACTTAATCCTTTTCTTCTCTATTTCTCTTTTAGTTATTCACTGGCCTGCTCTGGTTCTTCTCTTTTCATTGTCTCTGTATCGATTCCAATCTTCTTTACTTCCTCCCTGATTCTCTCCTCTTGCCATTCCACTCTCTCTTTCTATCGACTACATTTCTTTTAATTTTTCTAACTTGTATCTGTTCTTCTATTCACTCTCTTTCCTCTTTAATCAATTCTTGCCTCCTACTCTTTCCTTTTCTCTCATTACTGTATTTTTCTATCCATTTTTAATATCCTAATCTCTTTTTTTTTCTCTCTTTCTCATCGTTTTTCTTTTAGTTATTCACCTTCCCACTCTTGTTATTACGTGTTCATGGTCTCTCTATCGATTCCAATTCTCTCTGCTTCCCTTCTGATTCCCTTTTCTTTCCATTGTTCTCTTTATTTATCTTTCAACGAACTCCAGTCTTATTATTTTATTTTCTCTCAAATAATTTCTATATCTTTTCTATATTCTCTATATCTATATTTTCTAAGTGTTTTTTTTCTCTCTTTCCTGTAATCACCATTCCTTCTTCTATATCTATCCAAAAATATCTTACTTTTCTCTCATCATATCTATTTAATCTCCTATTCACTCTCATTCTTTCTCATCTTCGCACTCTTTACACTAATCACTATTCCTTTTTTTGTCTATTCCCAAACCTGTTCTTCCACCTCCCATCTATACCCATTTTCCTTAAACTCTACTCCTCTAGGTTTTAGTTCCCTTCTATAATCTCCTATACACCATTTTTCCTCCTAAGTCTCAATTCCTTCTTCTCTATACTCCAACATATCTTTCTTCCTACGCCCATCCATGCCCATTACCCATAGACTGTGCTCTCGGTGGCTTCATTTCCCTTCTTTTATATATTCCCAAATCTAGTCTTCAACCTTCCATTCATAATTTCATCTTCCCCAAAACCTTGCTCCTCTAGGCTCCAGTTCTTTCTTCTTCTATATGCTTCTTCTATATACTTCCATACACCACTCTTCCTACGCCTGTCTATACCCATCTTCCCTAAACTCTGCTCCCCGTGGCTCCAGGTCCCTCATTCTGGTCCCTTCCATCCCGGCCGTGTCCCTCTCCAAGCCTTCGCCTCGCTCCCCTTCTTCCCGTGCTCCCTCGCGGCCCATTCTCTCGCATCTGAATAATAAAGGCTTCTGGTTGCCCTGCTGCTGACCGAGACATTGGGCTGGTGGTAGTGGTGGTGGTGGGGGTGGTGGTGAGGAAGGTTAGGATGCTAGTGGTCGTGGTAGGGTATGTGGTGGTGATGATATTTGATGTGGTGGTGGTTATGGTGATGGTGGTGGTGGTGTCGGTAGTGGTATTGGTGGTGGTGAGGAAGGTCATCGTGGTGGTGGTGGTGGTGGAAGGTTGTGGTGATTATAGTGATGGTTTTGGTGGTGGTGGTGATGGTTGTTGGTGGTATTACTGGTAAGGAGTCATGGTGGTGGTGGTGGTGATATTAGGGGTGGTTGTGGTGGTGGAACGTAACGGAGATGACAAGCGATAGTGGTGTTAGTGGTGGTGATGGTGGAGGTGGTGATGGTGTTTAAAGCTGATACTGATAAGGCAAAGAGACCAAGAAAAGGAATTTGAATGAGATACGCAACCTTACTAAGTGCTTCTAATTAAATTCTGTAACATTTTTCGCACCTGACATTCCAAAAAACGAAAAAAAAGGTAGTGAGGTGGCGCAAGTGATATTCTAAAAGCACTTCTGATTCAATTTCGCGACATTTTACAAGGGAACTCTATAGATCGGCCCACATGATGTTGCAAGCGATATATAATCAGTTACAGAACAGTTTTATGGGTCTCAATCTCGCACAGGTGAGGCGATGTGAAGGTGTGTGTGTGTGTGTGTGTGTGTGTGTGTGTGTGTGTGTGTGTGTGTGTGTGTGTGTGTACCTGGGGGAGGCTTTTGCAGGATTTCTCCGGCGTGATGTTGCAGGCGACTCACTCAACTACACGACAATTTTTTAACGTGAATTCAATGGGTCTCAATCTCGTACTGGTGAGGCGAGGTGGAGGTGTGTTTGTGTACCTGGTGGCGGCTTTTACGGGCCCTCTATTGCACAGTGTAAGGATGTCGGCTTTAAACGCAAGGGGAAGGACATGCCGCGGCCGGGGAAGGGTAAATATAACCTGTCAAAACACTGAATTCTTTTGTGTTTGGTATTTGTAGCATTTCACCGCTTCGCTCTGCACCGCTAAATGTGTGTGTATGTGTGTGTGTGTGTGTGTGTGTGTGTGTGTGTGATTCACCACGGCCTGATCATGAGTCGGACTCGCTTTCGCCAGCAGGTACCCTCCCGACATGAGCAAGTGCATGCTCATTATCGTCGATCTCTGGGTACTGCCAGGACCTCACACACCACACATCCCAACCCCCATACTCAAAGGGGACAGTAACCACTCCTACTCATTGGAAATAATCCGGCCTGAGCGGGGCTCGAACCGCCGCCTGTTTGGCCGTGAAGCCTTGCAGCACGGTGCTCTAGTCGATTGAGCTACCGGAGCGGTGGCTCCACAGCCACCACCAGCATGTTGCATGAATAAGCGGACAACCCACGTGTATTGCTAAAACACTAACCGACAGCAACAGTGTGTGTGTGGGGGTGACTTTTTATGTGTATGCGTGAGTGTGGGAATCGTAAACTCGGTGATACACACACACACACACACACACACACACACACACACACACTGTTGCTCTGTTAGTGTTTTAGCACACACGGGGTTGTCCGCTTATTCATGCAACATGCTGGTGGTGGCGGTGAGGCTGATGGTGGTGGTGGTGGTGGTGGTGGTGGGTGAAGCTGGTGGTGGTGGTGGTGGTGGTGGTGGTGGTGGGAGGCTGGTGGTGGTGGTGGTGGTGGTGTTGTTGAGGCTGGTGGTGGTGGTGGTGGTGGTGGTAGTGATGAAGGTGGTTGTGGTGGTGGTGGTGGTGATGAAGGTGGTGGTGGTGGTGGTGTTGGTTTTGGTGGTGGTGGTGGTGATGAAGGTGTTGTTGGTGGTGGTGGTGGTGGTGGCGGTGAGGCTGGTGGTGGTGGTGGTGGCGGTGAGGCTGGTGGAGGTGGTGGTGGTGGCGGTGAGGCTGGTGGTGGTGGTGGTGGTGGCGGTGAGGCTGGTGGTGGTGGTGGTGGAGGTGATGCTGGTGGTGGTGGTGGTGGAGGTGATGCTGGTGGTGGTGGTGGTGGTGGTGGTGAGGCTGGTGGTGGTGGCGATGGCGGTGCCCTATGCCTGGTTGAGTCCGGTATGCATTCCAGTCCATTTGAATGCGTCTGAATCTACAATTTAAGTGGTTTCCTATCCCGTATACACACAGAGAGGAGGAGAGGAATGTACTGAATATTTATTGATTCAGAGTGTTTTATTCATGTTTTTTGAGCCAGAACGAGGCGAGTTTTTAAAAGCTGTGATATCTCGAAAAAGTGATCTCTCTCTCTCTCTCTCTATATATATATATATATATATATATATATATATATATATATATATATATATATATATATATATATATATATATATATATATATATATATATATATATATATATATATATATATATATATATATATATATATATATATATATATATATATATATATATATATATATATATATATATATATATATATATATATATATATATATATATATATATATATATATATATATATATATATATCTATATATACTTATAGATATATATATATGAAAATAAATATAAATTCTGCTTTATGTATATGGTCGTTGAAAGGTCAAAGCGTTCGAATATTTATGGACTAAGTGCATCTACTTAAAAAAAAGGAATAAAAAAGCGGTGCCTTAAAAAAGAGCTTCTTATATGAAAAAAAAAACACCTTTACCCTCCTTCGACAGACGAATGAAAGGTGTTGGAATGTTTATCTATCAAGTGCTTCTATGAAGAAAAAAAAACCGAATACCAAAAACAGTGAGGCCATAATAAAAGCTTCTGCCTTTCTCCCACGCGCACAACAACAAAACAAGGTGAATCATTTCGCATATTCATTGACTCTGATGGCTTAAAAATCGAGAGTGTATACAATTTGAAGTGCTTTTTTGCTTCGTTAAAACAAACAGACAAAGAAAACCCTGCTGAATTCACTAAAACATTTATTGATTTTAAGTGTTTTTTGAGAGGGTGAATTCAAATATTAAAAACTGAAATATAAAATCGTGTATACGGAATTTCAGGTATTTATTTTTTACTTCGTAGGGAAAAAAAAAATAACGGGTGAATTCACTCAAACATATATTGATTTTAAGTGTTTTTTGAGGGAGAATTCAAATATTAAAACCTGAAATTAAAACTCGAATATACAGAATTTCAGGTGTTTTCCATCTTACGAAATACAATAAATAAATAAATTAATTAATTAATAAATAAATAAACATGCGAATTCTCTAAAACATATATTGATTTCAAGTGTATTTTGAGAGGGCGAATTCAAATATTAAAAACTGAAACTGTGATGAAATAAACTGTATGTAAATGTGTGTGAGTTTTTATAAGGTAGGCGAGGCAAGATTCAGAGCGTGTTCCGATACATCATTTTATAGTCTTTTGTGCCCGAATAAAAGAGCAATAAATATAACTAAGGGCCCAGCATTAGCATAAGACTGGCTACGGAAGAGGAGGGAGTTTTACACGTGGCTGGTCGGGGCGAGGCAGCGGCGGGAAAGGCCAGCCAAACACGCTTCACACTTGAGGGATTCTGGGTCACTTTTGATACTTGTTTGTAAATATTTAGGCGAGACGTGTATTGCCATAAGATAGGTCAGACATTTCGTTTACGTGTGATGGTTTGGTATTTAATTTTTTACATCAAAGGAAACAGTTAAAGGAATAAACAACAAAAATAGCTCGCTAAATACTGTTCCTACCGCCTCTCTCCTATTACAATTGCTTTAAAATTATGACACAGAACGAAGGAGTAGAGAATTAGACAGGAAGATATACCCTTCAAAATTAATATAATGCTGATCTGGACGAGACATTCTGGAAGGGGAGGGAAGGGAAGTGAAGACTCTAAACACATTATTCATATTTCTACGGATTTAATCTCCCGTTACAATTGCTCATATAAAATTATGTACGACGCTTAATAATGCAAAACAGGTCAAGGAAACATATAATTTTATCTAACAGATTTGAATGAGACAAAAAATAGAAATAATCTAAGCTCATACTTCCTAATACTTCTAATGGATTGAGATTCCCGTTACAGTTTACTTTAGATAAATATATAGGACATTTGGTAATTAGAGATAGCCAAGAGAAATACATAACTGAACTTTAATGATTTGAACAAGGCAACGTAGGGAGAGATAAAAAATCTAAGCCCAGACATCATAATATTTCTAATGGATTGAGTTTCCCGTTACCATTACATAATTATATAAGACGTTTATCAATACAAAACAGGTCGGGGAAATAAATAACTTAACCTAAATGATTTGAACGAGGTAGTGAAGGGAGACAAGGAGATTCTAAACACAGAAGTTATACTTTTATGGAATGCACTCTAAGTCTTCTATAAAGTAATTAAGTATGAGGTTTATTAATACAAAAGAGCAAGGGAAAAATATAATTGAACCTAAATGAGTTGAAGTAAGCAATGAAGGGAGAGGGAGACACTAAACACAGACTTCATATTTTTAAGGATTTAGTCTCCCGTTAAAACTGCATTGAAATAATTATGTACGACGTTTATTACGACAAAGCAGGTAAGGGAGTTATATAATTGAACCTAAATGAGTTGAAGTAAGCAATGAAGGGAGAGGGAGACGCTAAACACAGATTTCATATTTTTAAGGATTTAGTCTCTCGTTAAAACTGCTCTGAAATTATTATGCAGGACGTTTATTTACGCAGGACAGGTCAGGGAAATACAAATACATTCTCCTCTTCGCGTGGGTTATCAGAGCGGGGCAGCGGAGGGGGTGAGAGGGGTGGTAGGGAGTCAGGGAGAATCTAGACATGTATCTCACAATTGTTTCGGTGTAGTCTTCCGTCATAATTGCCGTTAACGCAACACTCAACACATTAAGCAGGCTCTTACCGGCTCCAGCCATGCATTACGCCGTGGTAATTTGCACTCAAGGTCTAGTATGTACTTTCAAGTGCATTAACCTTATTTTTTTACTGTATATGAAGAGGAAAAAGCAGTAAAAATAGTGTGTATAAGAAATGTGTATTCAAGATGACCCAGCTATAGGCCTGACCCACTTTTGCTAGTTATTGACAGACTGTAAGTACCATGTATACGATCTCTCTACTTACAAACAAAGAGTATCAAGACTTCTCTCCACCCGAAATTAATCTCTCTTTTGGCCGCACATCTATACTCGCTCTTAAGAGGCAGTGAACAGCGGGCTTTTTTTTCTTATTTATTTTTGCCTTTGAGCTGCTTCCTTTACAATAACAAAACGGACTCTGTTATAGGTCTGGTACCCTTTCGCTTGATGGCAGGGTGTTAGAATAGCGTATACGGGATTTCTACTTAGAAGAACGCGACTGCAAGCCTAAACCACTTTCGCTTGGCAACAGACTCGTTCACTAGGGCCCAGAGCCATAGAAATGATAGAACAGAGGGGGAGTTTGTACATTTCCTTTACATGCGCCATGCTGTTGTCAAACGAGCCGCGTGACGTTTGGATTGATGCTCATACAATGGTGCTTCTTTGCGTTCTCGGTCTGGTCAGGATCGCGAAGAAGTAAAAGGTCTCCCCAGTTTCCTCCCAAGCAAGTGCGAGCTTAGCGCTGCTCCTACAAAGTGAATATAGTTCAATCGCCAACGTGGATGCTGAAAATATGTAGGCTTTTAGAATATAACCCATGAAATATCCGCATACTGATATAATGCCCCAAAACTGACCACAATCACATATATCTCAAAAACTACTATTGGAAATATAGCACAGTTTACCTTGCCATGGTTTCCCCAGGTTCCCATTTATAGACCAGCACGGAGGGGAGGATGAACAGCGAGGTGAGCTGCACGCCAACCACCCGGGGCTATTAAATGTGTGGAAGTCTTCACGAATCCTCTTCTAAGTGATACTATAGCCTCGATAGCGTCCTGATCGCCTGTGACTGGCTGCGATGTGATGACGCGATACTTAACGCACACTGGACGCTTTGGAGGTACCATGCTAGACACCCCTTCAATTTACCGTGTGCTTTTCGTTGTCCGGTAAACGGTTAAAGTTGAAATGAGAGATTCAAAAACCGGCAGGCGAACGTCAAGGCATTTTCGATTGTTACTTATGACACGTACACGACAAACAAAACGAAGTAGAATAAATATATAATGCACGAGGACTACATACCTTGTTTAGCGTGTGTGTGTGCGAGGCAGCTCCTAGGGAAGAAAGATGGGCACTCACCTCATCTGAAAGGAAGAAAAAGAATATTGGTGATATGTAATAAAGCAACATTAATTAGCACTCGGAAAAAAAATATACAAACTCATAATATCTCTATTGTTCTGGCTCTATCTATTGCGCAATGTAATAATAAGTAAAAATAATGATAATGGTAATAACTTAAAACAATAAAAAGGAGTCTGCAAAAGGCTAGTCAGCTAACACAAGGCAAAAAGAAAATCAAACTCTAGACTTTACCAAAAATACGTAAAAAGCATTAACAATAAAAAGTGACAAAACATAACCATAAACTGAATCACACGTATCATGTAACGAAAAACTAGCTAACGTGAATGATACATGTAACACAAACCTAATGTAAAGGAAATATGTAACTCAAATACCTAAAATAAATGAACTTATAACTGATGAAAAGAAAACAGGAAGATGGGAATAAAAAGGAATGAAAAAATAAGGAAGACCAATAAAAAGGAAGGCAAAATAAGGAAGATAGGAATATATGGAAAGGAACGTTAATGAATATGGGAAAATAAAGGAAAAATATAAAAGGAAGTATAGGAAGGAAGGAATATAGAAGGAAGGATAGGAAGGAAGGAATATAGAAGAAAGTAAGGGAGGGAAGGAATAAAGAAAAAGGAACAGGAAGAAATATACAGCAGTTTCCTAACACAAACCTATTTTTTTTTCAGAGCAAAGGAGTCAGTTCAAAGGCATAAAAAAAAGCCCGCTACTCACTGCTCCCAAAAAGAGGAGTGGCCGAAAGATAGGTAAACAGAGGAAACATAGCAAGATGGAAATAAATAACCGGAAAATTAAGTAAGAAAGGAATAGAAAGAAAGAAATACTAATGAAGACGAGATACAAAGGAAGGAACATCTATAGAGGAAGAAACACTAAGGAAGGTAAAGCAATTTCCCAACACCAACCTGATACAAAAGGAACACGTAGCACAACACCAGCTACTGTAAGGCACGGAATCGGCGGCGGCATCTTCGCGGGCAAGAAAGCATTTCCTAAGTCTCGGGTGACAGAAAACTTCAACTCGCCCCAAACCAAAACTCGAAACAAACTTTTGCATTACGAGTGTGGAATGAGAGCAAGAACCGCACAAAAAGATTCGCGAACAAAACGAATAAAAGGAAAAGTCTGAAACTCGAGATGTTCTAATAATGGAAGATGGGAATGTAAAGGAAGGTAAGGGAGATGGGGAAAACAAAAAGGAACATTTAGGATGCAACATAAAAAAGGAAAATTAAAGGAAAGTAGGAATATAAGGGACAGTAAGAAAGATGATACGTATAAGAAGGAAAATAAAGAAAGATGGAAATATAAAGGATGGAACGAAACGAGAAATAGGAATATAAGGGAAACAGAGATAGGAATTTCACACATACTAATTATTTACTACCTTAGGAAAAAGTTAAAGCTTAAATCGATAGAGGAAAATAAAAAAAAAGTAAAAGTCATAACTATTTAACCAAGAACAACACTACATAATCTAAAAGCCAAAAGCCAATATTCATAACTAGAGCAAATATCTTCATAACTTATGTTAGTAAAATAATGGTATAATTAACACAATTAAAAACATGTAAGAGATAAAAGAAAAAATAATTTCTTATATACAGACGCAGCTAGAAACACACACACACACACACACACTCAGTTGCCGTGACCAAGGAGATGAATGTCATGTGTGTGTAGGTGTCTGTCGGTCTGTCGGTCATCCAGTCTCTCTCTCTCTCTCTCTCTCTCTCTCTTTATCTATCTTTTCCATTTCCACTTTTCCGTCTATCCTCTCTCTCTCTCTCTCTCTCTCTCTCTCTCTCCTTATCTATCTTTTTCCATTTCCACTTTTCCCTCTATCCTCTCTCTCTCTCTCTCTCTCTCTCTCTCTCTCTCTCTCTCTCGCTCCCTGCTCCAACCAGCCTCAATGGGTGAACTTTCCCCCTCGAGGCGCTGCTCCGCGACGTGAAGTGTAATGTTTCCAGGGACGAAATATATACACACACACACCTTGTTACCCGCCGCTGTGTGTGTGTGTGTGTGGGTGTGTGGGGGGGGGGGGGGGGAGGGGGGAGGGGGGGAGGCAATAGTTGTGTGTGAGGATGTGGTAGGTTGTGTGTGTGGGAGGGAAGGTGTGAGCTTTATTTTATTTGATTTTATTTATATATTTCAGATTTATTTACTTATTTAATTTATCTATTCTTTATTTTACTTTTTGTGTGTCTATTCTATAAAGGGTGATCCATTAATTTGTCTCTCTTTCCTATATTTCATCTTTATCACAAACATCGCCCTAATACTATCCCTATAAATACTGCCATTACCACTACTACTACTACTGCTGATACTACTACTACTACTACTACTACTACTACTACTACTACTACTATATCCACCAGTACTATATTTTTCACTGTACCGTTCACACTATTGTCACCACTGAGAATCATTCATCTATTCACCCATTTATCGAGCTATTTATATATTTACCTGTTTTTATTTCTATCTTTACACACATACATTTTTATCTTTCTTTTTTCCTTTCTTTTTCTCCTTCTACTTTTTCTTCAACATTTTTCCTGCACTCTTTCCTTCGTGTCTTTCCTCTCTCTCTGACGGGAGTCTAAATCGAGAAACACACACAAAAACATACACACACACACACACACACACACACACACACACACACACACACACACACACACACACACACACAGTCAATATTGCCTCAGAAGAGAAAAAAAAAAACCTCGAGGCCGCGTGATGTACGGTGAGGCGAGGTGAGGAGGCGAAGCTGAAGGACTGCCCCCCTCCCTCCCCTTTCCTCTCTCTCTCTCTCTCTGCCCATGGTTCTTCCTCTGAAATGTGAGATCTTTTTGACTTCCTTGGGTTTCGTATTCCGTTTTCTCTTTATTGGTTTCTTTTTACATCTTACCAACTCACTCTTACAATATCTGGCTATCTACTAAACTATCTGTCCATCTATCTATGTCTTCTTATCTATCGCTGCATCTATGTCTTCTTTTCCGTCGCTGTGTATTTGTCTACCTAGAAATGCCATTAATAATAATCAGACGTTGCTATAAACTAAGCTAACTTAATGCAGAACAATCAAGCACTGTCGGCTCTAACAACATATATTTTCAAAGGCCACAAATGAGTTTAATTAGGTTCTCATGAGTGTGTTTCTACATTCACGGTGCAGAAACCTAATAAAATTCTCATTAGCCTCATGAAACTACCAAATGAAACACCTTCAACAGACCTTTACGAAATTGATATCAAATGTGTGTATTAGTTCCGCCATGTTTGAGAATAGGGGTCATAAATCCTAACATTTAATTCAGCTTAGTAGGGACACTATCACTAGGGTCATAAAGCTATCAATGGAAGCACAAACAACAACCAATTCGAGAGCCTTATCATATGTGTGTGTTTAATGCCAAAAACGTTTCAGCATGAGAATAAGCTCACTAGGGTCACTTTTTTTTTTTTTTTTTTTTTTTACAGCTAAGGAGACAGCTCAAGGGCGCAAAGAAAAAAAAAGAAAAAAAGGCCCGCTACTCACTGCTCCCGAACAGAGGTTAAAGGAGTGTCCAAAATCAGAGGTTAATTTCGGGAGGAGAGGTGTCCTGATACCCTCCTCTTGAAAGAGTTCAAGTCGTAGGCAGGAGGAAATACAGATGAAGGAAGATTGTTCCAGAGTTTACCAGCGTGAGGGATGAAAGAGTGAAGATGCTGGTTAACTCTTGCATAAGGGGTTTGGACAGTATGGGGATGAGCATGAGTAGAAAGTCGAGTGCAGCGGGGCCGCGGGAGGGGGGGAGGCATGCAGTTAGCAAGTTCAGAAGAGCAGTCAGCGTGGAAATATCGATAGAAGATAGAAAGAGAGGCAACATTGCGGCGGAATTTAAGAGGTAGAAGACTATCAGTATGAGGAGGAGAGTTGATGAGACGAAGAGCCTTAGCCTCCACTCTGTCCAGAAGAGCTGTGGAGGGAGCCCCCACACATGAGATGCATACTCCATACGAGGGCGGACAAGGCCCCTGTATATGGACAGCAACTGTGCAGGGGAGAAGAACTGGCGGAGACGGTACAGAACGCCCAGCCTCGAGGAAGCTGATTTAGTAAGAGATGAGATATGAAGTTTCCAGTTAAGGTTTTGAGTTAAGGATAGACCGAGGATGTTTAGTGTTGAGGAAGGTGATAGCTGGGTGTTGTCAAAGAATAGGGGATAGTTGTTTGGAAGATTGTGTCGAGTGGATAGGTGGAGAAACTGTGTTTTGAGGCGTTGAAGGACACCAGGTTCTTCTTGCCCCAATCGGAAATAATAGTAAGGTCTGAGGCTGTTCTGCAGCCTCCAGCCTTGAGTCGTTAAGTTCCTGAAGGGTGGGTCTTCTATTAAAAGAAGTTGAATAATGCAGAGTGGAATCATCGGCGTAGGAATGGATAGGACAGTTCGTTTTGGAAAGAAGATCATCAATGAACAACAGAAAAAGAGTGGGAGATAGGACAGAACCCTGTGGGACACCACTGTTAATAGATTTAGGGGAAGAACAGTGACCGTCCACCACGGCAGAAATAGAACGGTCAGAAAGGAAACTGGAGATAAAGGTACAGAGAGAAGGATAGAAACCGTAGGAGGGTAGTTTAGAAAGCAAAGATTTGTGCCAGACCCTATCAAAAGCTTTTGATATGTCCAGCGCAATAGCAAAGGTTTCACCGAAACGGGTAAGAGAGGATGACCAAGAGTCAGTTAAGAAGGCTAGGAGATCACCAGTAGAACGCCCCTTACGGAACCCATACTGGCGATCAGATAGAAGGTCAGAAGTGGAAAGGTGCTTTTGAATCTTCCGGTTAAGGATTGATTCAAAAGCTTTAGAAAGACAAGAAAGTAAAGCAATAGGACGGTAGTTTGAGGGATTGGAGCGGTCACCTTTCTTAGGTACAGGCTGTATGAAGGCATACTTTCAGCAAGAAGGAAAGGTAGATGTTGACAAGCAGAGGCGAAAGAGTTTGACCAGGCAGGGTGACAGCACGGAGGCACAGTTTTTAAGGACAATAGGAGGCACTCCATCAGGTCCATAAGCCTTCTGAGGATTGAGGCCAGAGAGGGCATAGAAAACATCATTTTGAAGAATCTTTATAACAGGCATAAAGGAGTCAGAGGGGGGATGAGTAGGAGGAATATGCCCAGAATCGTCCAGAGTGGAGTTTTTAGAAAAAGTTTGAGAGAAGAGTTCAGCCTTAGAGATAGATGAGACGGCAGTGTTGCCGTCAGGACTGAGGAGTGGAGGGAAAGATGAAGAAGTGAAGTTGGAGGAGATGTTTTTGGCTAGATGCCAGATGTCACTAGGCTCATTAAACTATTCATGAAAATATATAAAATACCCTCTCCCAAAACCTTATCAGACGTGTGTGTGTGTGTGTGTGTGTGTGTGTGTGTGTGTGTGTGTAAGCTCCGAAACGTCTGGGAATACGTGTCTCAGATCTCTCCCTGAACACACCCACAGGAGCATCGAACACCCCATAACACAGGTGAGTGAGGGATCCACTTAACCCGATGCCTAGCGGGGGGGAAGGGGGGAGGAGGATCAAGGTGAGGGGTCGTGTTTCAGGAGTGAGGAGGTGCGGGGAGGTAAGGGGGGGGGGGAGGTGTGAGGTATTTCAAAGGGGTGAGGAGGTGTTGGGTAGGGTATGAAGGGGGATGGGTTAAGGGGTGTCTTGAGGGGGGTGTCTGCACTAGGGGGGGCGGTGTTTTGAACTGATTGGCACCTCATGACCGCTCTGGGAGGCACTGTGGCACTCTCTCTCTCTCTCTCTCTCTCTCTCTCTCTCTCTCTCTCTCTCTCTCTCTCAGGGCAAAGAGTAACAAGATAAGGTGAGGTTTGTAAAGGAGAACTGCTATACAAACATCCGTCCATCCATCCATCCATCCGTCCATCCATCCATCCATCCATACATACAAACATACAAACAGACAGACACAGGCAACATTCACATACACAAAGTTATACACAGAAAAAAGTTTACAAAAAATAATATAAACAAAAAAAAAACGTAAAAAACAGCAACACACACACACACACACACACACACACACACACACACACACACAGAGGTAGGCAGACAGGTAAGATGATTGGTTCCGTTTTTTTGTTTTTTTTTTATGTTTTTCGTTACTGAATTGAGGGTATGAGTATTGAGTTGTAGGAGAAGGAGGAGGAGGAAGAGGAGGAGGAGAACAAATGGTAGGGAAGGAGGGAGAGGGATAGAGGGAGAGGCAAATGTGATGGGGGAAGAATAATATTAAAGAATAAAGGAATAAAGAAGGAAAACGAAGAAGGGAGTGAATGAATGAAGGAAGGGAGGAAGGAAGGAAAGAAGGAAGGAAGGAACAGACAAGGTGATCAATATAAAAAAAAGAAAGAATAGTACGTGATATACTGTTAAATTTCTTCACCTTTTCTTCTTTCCTTCCTTCCTCTCTTCATCAATCTTTCTTCATATTCCTTTTTTACTTTTCTTTCAATTTCCTCTTTATTACGTTTTTCCCTCCCTTCCGCGAACTGCATCTTATTGTCTCTCGTTCTCTGACCTCTTTTTCCTCTCTATTGATCTATCGCTATCATGTGGTTTCTTCTTATTTTTCCTTTATTGTTTTCATATATATTTCTTTTCTCTGATTTTCCTTTCCACGAACTGCATCTTCTTTCTCTCGGTTTCTGATCTTCTTTCTTTTCCTCTTCTTTTCGTAGTCCATTTTTTTCTCTTATGTGGTTCCTCTTTTCATTATTATTTCAATGTATTCACTTCCTCTTTGCCTATTTTCTTTTTATTCTGCCTCTCTTTCTCCCCTGCTTTCTTTCTTTTTTGTCTATCTTTTGTCATATATATGCAAGGTTGCGTATAATAAATATCCAATCACTATTTGTTTTCTTTATTCACTTTCTATTTGCATTATATTATTAAGTCTATTTCTTCCCTTCATTCTTTCCCATTGATCTTTTCTCATATTAATATAAGGTTCCGTATAACACATTTCTTTTTTCCACTATTTTCTTTCTTTGTTCACTTCCTCTTTGCGTTATTTTTTATTCAGTCTTTCTATCTCCCTTTCTTTCTTTCTTTCCTTATGATCAATTAATATTCCCATAATAACATCCATATAATAAATTTCTTCATTATTTTTTTTATCCCTTCAGTGAATCGCTCTTTGTTTTTCCTTTGTCTTCTTTCTTATTCTTTCTTCCGTCCTTCCTTTCTTCCTGATCGGCGCTTACCTCTATCATGGCTTCGTATTTTTGTCCGATTTTTCCCCTCCATTTACTTCCTCTTTCCTCCTTTCCGTAAATTACGTGTCATATTCTTTCTTCTCTCTTCTTTCTTCCTTCCTTCATATACTTTCTCATCATATCTCTTCTCCATTCATATCATCCCCCTCTCTCTCTATCTCTTCATTTCATTATATCTACCCTCCCTCTTTCCCTCTCGTTCTTTCTCCCTTATTTTTTTCCCTTTCCCTGTTCTGTTTTTCTCTTCCTCCCGAGCACAGCACCTTGTTAATCTGTCCCCTGTTTCACTCTCTCTGTTTTCTATTTTATTCTTTATCCTATTCACTTCTTAAATCTAAACCTACTTTCTATTTTTACACACCCCATACTTAGGAGTTAGATTTACTGCCTCTCTCTCTCTCTCTCTCTCTCTCTCTCATTCTGTAACCTCAATTAAACGTTCAATCATCTCCTAACTCTATCTAACGCTAACTCTTTCTTTTTCACCATCTTCCTCTATTCGCCTTTTTTTTCCATGTCTCAGAAACATTTCATCTTCCGCTCCATGCCTTAACTCTCTCCCTCCATCGCTTATTTCCCTTTCGCCCTACCTCTCCTTCTCTGTGACTATGCTTCACTTTTGTTTCTTTAGTTAAGTTAAATCACTTCAAAATCTTAATCTAGACGTCTTTTTCTGTTCATGCTCCAGAAACATGTCATCTTCCTCTCAATGCCTTCCCTCCTTTCCTTCCTTCACTTTCTCCCTACCTTTCCTTCCCTCTATCATTCCTTTCCTCTTCTTCTTTTCATATCTCAGAAACATTTAATCTTCCATCTCTATGCCTTCCCTCCATCACTTCCCTACCTCTCCTTCCCTCTATCCTTCCTTTCCATCCTTCCTTACTGCCCTAGCCTCCACTCCATCCACCCGTATTGCAGCGAGCCACCATTTACTTGCTAATTGGCCCTTTAATTCCACCATTAACGAGAATAATGGGCAAAGTCTCTCGGCCATTGAGAACTGGGTGTCAGAGAACTCCACAGGCGAAGGCTCTTGATGTGGAGGTCTTGCTCTGGCTTAAGACACGTTACGGCGCCTTCAGACAAGTTGGGTGGACGGCGGCGGACTCTACGGGCGGCCGACCTCCCTCTACGGCTTCCAACTGGGCCGGTAATTTCGCCCCATAATAACCAGAAGTGTTGCGGGGCCTGGAACTGATGGCTACACTTATCCATTTTCTTCCTGGACTCTCTGCTCGTGTGTAGGTGTGCTGGAGGGGGCTTAGTGGGGTAGGAATAGGGTAGGGAAGGTAAGGGAAGGTAGGGGATTAAGGGAGGGTGGGTAAGAGAGGGGAAGGTAAGGGAAAGGTAGGAGGGTAAGGAAGTGAGAGATAGAAAGGAGAAAGGGGGATGGGAAGAGGAAGGAAAGGGGTTTAGAATGGGAAGAAGAGGGAGAGGGTACGCGTGTATGTGTGTGTGTGTGTGTGTGTGTGTGTGTGTGTGTGTGTGTGATATATAAAAAAATCTCATAAAAATCGTCGAGAGAGAGAGAGAGAGAGAGAGAGAGAGAGAGAGAGAGAGAGAGAGAGAGAGAGAGAGAGAGAGAGAGAGAGAGAGAGAGAGAGAGAGAGAGAGAGAGAGAGAGAGAGAGAGAGAGAGAGAGAGAGAGAGAGAGAGAGAGAGAGAGAGAGAGAGAGAGAGAGAGAGGGAAGAATGAGAGGCGTAAAGATGACAGGCGGAAGCAGAGCAAAGGAGGGAGAAAAAAGAGAGAGAAGAAAGAGAAAAGCAGAAAGAGTAAAGGAAGAGAAAATGGAAGAAAAAGAAAGGACATAAAACGAAGTAAAGAAAAACATGAAAAAAGTGGAGGGAGAAAAGAAGTGGGAAGAGAGATGAAAATAATAAAAGAAATAATAAATGAATATAAGAATATATTGAAGGAGAATAAAAGAAAATCATCAGAAAAAAGAAGAGAAAAAGCCGAGAAAGAAACAATTTGGGAAGGAAAGGAAAGGGGAGATCAAAGAAGGTCAGGTGGAGAGAAGGAAGGAGAGGAAACAAAGAATGGAGGAAAATAAATGAAGGGAGGAATGAGAAACACGGGGAGGGAACACGAAAATAGAAGATGAGGAAGGAAACGAAGGTTGGGAGGAGAGGGAAATGTAAACAGATGAGATGAAAATTTTCTGAGCGTATACCTAGAGCAACTGTTTGGGGTTTTGTTGGGTTAGGTTAGGTTAAGTTTAGGGTATCTTCAAACACATGATAGCCAGCACATTGAGGTGATGGACAGGATAAAATATAGTGTAGGGAGGAGAGGGAAAGGTAAACAGATGAGGTGAGAATTTCCTGAGGGTATACCTAGAGCAACTGTTTGGGGTTTTGTTGGGTTAGGTTAGGTTAAGTTTAGGGTATCTCCAAACACATAATAGCCAATACATTATGGTGATGGAAAGGATAAAAAAATAGTGTAGGTAGTAAAAAGGAAAGGAAAGATATGAAAAAGGTGTGAATTGGGAGAAAAAGGAGGAAGGGAATATTAAAGATGAAAAAAAGGAAAATAAGAGGGCAGAGAGAGAAGGGAAAGAAGGATAAAAAAGGGTAAGTAGTAAAAATAAAGAAAAGAAAAGGAAAAGAAAAAGGTATTGAAAATGGAATGGGGAAGGAAAAATCAGATGATACACAAGAAAAGAAGGAAGAAAGGGAAGGAAAAGGGAGGTAAGAACAAAGGAAGAGAAGATAGTGTAAGGAGTAAAAATAACAAGAAGGAAAATATGAAATAAAGAAAGGAATAAAAAGAAACTGAAAAAAAGAAAAATATAAAGAAATAATAGAGAGAAGGGGAAAAGGAGGTGAGAATGGAGGAAAGGAGGAGGAGGAAGAGGAGGGAGGGGAGGAGAGGAAAAATTATGGTCTTTGCCTCATTACAATCAACTCCCCATAAATGATGTTCTTTTTTTTCCTCCATTCTCCCTCCTTCCTTCCCTCCCATCCCTCCTTCCCTCCTCTCTCCCTCTCCCTCTTACTATTTTCATATCCTTCGTCTGAGATTATTTCCTCTTTATTCCTTTTCATTTTATTGTTTCTTCATAACACTTAACTTCTCTCTCTCTCTCTCTCTCTCTCTCTCTCTCTCTCTATCTCTCTCATTCATTGTCTGTGCTTCCTTCTCCTTTCCTTCCTTCTCTTTCCCTTCCTTTCTCCATTCTGCTCTCTCTCTCTCTCTCTCTCTCTCTCTCTCTCTCTCCTGCTCCCATACTTCCTTCGTTCTGTTTACTCCTCCTCTGTATGTTCTCCCTCCCTTCTCTCCTTCTTACCTCCTCCCCCTTCTCCTTTCTTCCTCCATTTTCTCTCTTCCTTTCCTCCTTATCTCCCTCCTCTCCTCCATCCCTCCTGCTGTGTCTCCCGTTTTTAGGCACTCATTTTCCTCCAAACGGGACCTAATCACACACACACACACACACACACACACACACACACACACACACACAAACACACAAACACACACACACACACTTCTACAAATAACAGGGGCAAAAAGTTATGATTTTTCCTTCACTCGCAAAAAAAAAAAAAAAATCACCCTTCCCTCTTTTTTTTTAGCCTTCCCTTTGTTTCCTTCCTTCCAATTTATTATTTTTTTTCAAGTGATTTATTGTTTTCTTTTGTTATCGTCCGTCTATATTTATTTTTTCGCCCAATAATGGCATGAATTTATTCCCTTTGCGTGACAGTAATTGGCAGTTTCTTTTGTCAATTCTCGCATATAAATTTTCCCGCCAAGTTTTCTCATTCATTGTTCACGCCGAAGCTTTAGTCTCTCTCTTTTTCCCTTTCATGATTTTTTTTTTCATATTTATCAATGCCATCGGATGAACGCGAGGTAATGGTGGTGGTGGTGGTGTGTGGTGTGGTGTGGTGTGGTGTGGTGTGGTGTGGTGTTTATGTTTGTGTTTGTGAGAGAGAGAGAGAGAGAGAGAGAGAGAGAGAGAGAGAGAGAGAGAGAGAGAGAGAGAGAGAGAGAGAGAGAGAGAGAGAGAGAGAGAGAGAGAGAGAGAGAGAGAGAGAGAGAGAGAGAGAGAGAGAGAGAGAGAGAGAGAGAGAGAGAGAGTCAATCCTTATGTGGGCTTGCCTGTGAAAAAAATCGATATGTACTATATGTTCAAATTCCATCAACAGTGAAGAAATCTAGTCAGTCAGAATATATCATAAATTTTCCTCACTTACCAGCTACAATATTTACCATAATAACGAGTAAATAAAATGATGCACGCAACCACCGATTTCTTTATGGTGAGTAATGTAAACGCGGCTGGGAACGTCCGTAGACTTTCTCAAACCGCTGCCAAGATACGCCCCGCCCGAAATATAATGTGCGTCTTGTGGAGATTGGCGACGTATTGGCAATCTGGTGGAAATCTTGCCGTTTATTATGCTGGTAAGTTTAAACGTGGCAGGAGATATACTGAGACTTGTGTGAACCATTATGTAAACGATTTTGTTGCGTAGACTACAGAAAGATGCTGGAAACTTTGCGCGGTTCTGACTTTCCATCTATGCATTTACCTATGTTCACATCTACTTATCTCTATTTCCGAAGGTTCGTACAACAGCTGCGTGGGAAAACATGCGCAAGAGTCATCCTCCTATCGCCCTCTGATGAAACTAAAGTGATGGAAAAAATGTTCGACAATTAGCGTCCATTACGTGAATCTGACTGGACGGAAAAGTCAAGCGATAAAAACAACAACACGAGAATATTATATTGCATCAAAGCATCAAACGAAGAGAAAAGAAGAAACGAGAAAAAAAATAGTAAAAAAAATCCATCCCCCATCAATTCAGCTTTACTGAAAAACATATAATAAAAAAAATCCAGATACTTAAAACTCATAAACACAAACAAAGAATGGGAGACTCGCAGCGTGGTTTCAGACACAAAAGACATCAGTGTTAAAATCTGTTCACGTCCTCCAATATCAACATTTTTTACCTTTTTTAATGTATTTTTGCTTCTGGCTGCGATGGGATAAAAGTTTTCCGACTCCGAGTTCAGAACACGCACGATAAAGCTTTCCGCGTTAAATTAAGTCAAGGAAAAATGTATCAGAGTTAACATGGAAAAGCTGAGCGTGGCGTGAACTGCAGGAGCGAAATATACGGCACAAGTGGACGCAGCGAGCAGCCCCGGATATCATAAGCTTTTTTCCGCCAATTCAACGAGCAAGCGAGAGGGACGGACGGAGTTTAAATGTCGCAGTGAAGATGCCTTAATCAAATCACCCTTGATATAGGATTGTGAAACACGCACTGGACGGCTTAAATTTCCGAGAACACTTAATAAATACGTTCAAAAGAAGCTGATAAAAAATACTTGATACACACACACACACACACACACACACACACACACACACACACACACACACACACACATACACACACACACACACAATTTGACCCAACCTAAAAATCACAGTTACTTGCATATTCTCTTTTATTTTTCTCTCTATCTAAATAGTTATCTTTCTATCTATGTCTCCTTTTTTCGCTCTCTCTCTCTCTCTCTCTCTCTCTCTCTCTCTCTCTCTCTAACTGACATCAGAGTGTAATCTTGTAAGTCTCATGCTGCCTCACACACCCGGCTGAGGTTCCTATCCGTGTGTGTGTGTGTGTGTGTGTGTGTGTGTGTGTGTGTGTGTGTGTATGTGTGTGTGTGCACGGTCGAAGGCCTTTTAAGTGTTCTAATCCGGATTAGTAAAGTCGAGACGAAGAACACCGCTGATTGGATGCCCAGGAAAGCCACGACACCTTGGAGAGACAGACAAACAGACAGACAAACACACCTACAAACAGAGATAGAGGCATAAGTAGGTAGAGAGAGAGAGAGAGAGAGAGAGAGAGAGAGAGAGAGAGAGAGAGAGAGAGAGAGAGAGAGAGAGAGAGAGAGAGAGAGAGAGAGAGAGAGAGAGAGAGAGAGAGAGAGAGAGAGAGAGAGAGAGAGAGAGAGAGAGAGAGAGAGAGAGAGATACATTCTTAGATATAGATAGATAGATAGATAGATAGATATATAGATAAATAAATAGAAAGTAAGTGGGTGGGTGTACGTATATGGGTTTGAGTGTATATAAATGAATATGAGTAAACTAGAGGAATGGAGCGAGCTCACGAATATAACGTTTTGAAAGCCTACAAAAAGTGATTTAATATACTTTGGCATGCGGGCTCCAGTACCAACACAGGCTTCTACGGCGCGGCGGCCTCGGTTCTGCACACGGCGGCGGCGGATTCATTACAGCCGTGAATAGTTGAGCTGCAAAACACGACTTCATTATCATAGCTGGCGCCCTCGTGATGTATATATACGGACTTTTCATTTCCGATACACATTACCTAGTCCATCAACGGCGCAAGTATGTGAATAATAATCCGTCCTTCACATGTGTATGCTGTGTTAATATATAGATAGATACATAGATAAACAGAGAGGTAGACAGATGGATAGATGGTTAGATAGGAGGGAAAGTGTTTGTGTGTGTACCTGCATGTGTGTGTGTGTAAATATATATGAATGTGTGTAAACTGGCCCTTTTTTACGTTCTATATAAACACGGATTTTTAATTTTTCACAAAGGCTTTAATAGTTGCCGTTGATGTATTGCTGCTTTCAAACGCTTCCCATTTTTGTAAACAGAATTTCATATAATGTGTTTTATGGCAAATACGTATTGACACACCAGGCTGAAATGTATATATATGGCTACACGAATACAATGCTTCGCGGATATACCTTGTTATTTACAGGGAATACATAGGACGATAATGTGTCAATTATTTTTAAGTTTATTTCATGGGGTTTTAAGTTTTTTTTTATTTATATGGGAACACGATTAAAATGCTTCACGTTGTTGTTTAGAGGGACTACATAGAAAAAATACTATGTCAATTTCGTTTCATGGGTTACTGCGCTGAAAATCGTCCCTTCACCTCAAAGTCCCGTGGTTAATAAAAGCCTGATTATTGAACCTTCTGACCGACCGGGATATTAAAGTTTGCCTTCCCGGGCTTCCTCAGGCACCTAATTATCGGCCTATCCGTTAACCGGCGCTCATGAACGAATGTGTAAAGCTGTTTAGTAACATTTTTGGGGGACTTTAAACTCATTCCAATATCGTGTAAAGCATTGGAATAACGTATCTGAGAACTTGAGCTTAAAACAAGATCGTGTAAAGCTGTAAATTAATGTTTTCGAGGACTTGAACCCAAAACAAAATCGTGTAACCTATGAATTAACGGTTTTGGGGGGACTTTAACCCAAACTGATATTGAGTAAAACCGTGAATTAACGGTTTCGAGGGAATGAACTAAAATTAAAATCGTGTAAACTATCAATTAACGTTTTCAGAGACTTCAACCCAAAACAAGATCGTGTAAAGCTGTGAATTAACGTTTTCGAGGACTGGAACCAAAACCCTATCGCGATAGAGAACACATCGCCTCCACCTCACTGTCACGGGGCCGAAAGTGTCCAGAACGAACGACGCCGGCGAGCCGCCAGTCGAGACTCCAGACACCGATGGGTTCACATCAGTCCTCGGGGTCGGCGTCGTCAGCGGGTTTAAGAGGGTTCACGGAGTCCCTTTTAGCGGATCCCCGATAAAATCTTTGCGGCGTTCATTTGTTTCTTGGAGGAGGCGTTTGTCAAGCCAGTTTGGCGTTGATCTTTGTCTCTGGCGGACGCTTCCCATGTCGTGCCGCTGCTGAGGCCCCGAGGCGCAAGGCGAGGAGTGTTCTCAGCCTCGGAGGTGTGTGTGTGTGTGTGTGTGTGTGTGTGTGTGCCACTATTTGTCAGTATGTGTGTATGTGTTTATTTGACCATCACCTCAGCATGACACTTAATCTTCTCGGTAACTTCATTTTTTGCGTTGTAATGCGAGGGTGACAGATCCTTCAAGCATTTCTGACCCACGAAACACTTCCGTGAGCAACCGCCCGCGAGATACTTTACATTACGAGGTTATTGTCTGGCTTGTTGCGTTAACAGTGCGTGGGGGACTCATATTACTGGAGGCTGCTCTTATTCGGTAACAGTTTTGATGCTTATATTCTCTACTAAACTCCTTTCTTAGGCAGCCGTTAGCGTAAAACTACATTTCCTGGTTTTGTGTTTGTTTCCTCTGGTAGAATACGCTGGCGATACGTATACATCCCGATATTTAGTACAATTTAGTAATAATTTTCCTAACTCTCTTTCATACTGGCGTAGGCTCCTTTCTTGAGCAGTTTTCAGAGCTTTATAACTTTTTTATTACCTCTAAGCTTCTTGTGTCAGAATGCTTCAACGATACACCAATGTTTTGAAGACTTACTATTATTTATTCACTATATTTCCATGCTTTCTTCCAACACAAAGCAGCTCAGACCACAATAAACACGACGACACACAACACATGACCTTAAGGCGGCGTCCTCAAGCTAACACAATGAAGCGCTGTTGTAACACTCGCGTGAAACGTGGCGCAAAAGTGGCGGCGCAGACCCTAGTGCTTCGCCTCTAAAAGATTACACAAGTTCGACTCGGATTACCATACCATTCATATTCATGGGCGGTAATAGAGTGCTGAGGGCAGGGCGAGGCGCGAGATGAGGCGGGGCGAGCGTGGACGAGGCACAGAACAAGGGATGAGTCGTGCGAGGCGAAGTGTTATGATTATGATCCGGCGGCGATTTGCATGAGTTACGAATTCATGAGTTAATCTATTAATAGGTGTCTGCCTCACGACGCTCTCCTCATGCTAATTCGTCTACTAATGTCTAGTTTATTCATGGAGTCTGATACGTCCCTGTTTTAAATGTAAAGTAGTTGCAGGAAAGAAATATGAATGTGGAAATGTTAATCTTCTTCCGCCTCACTCTCTATCTCCACAAGTCTGTCTTTCTGTCTGTTTGCATATATGTCTGTCTGTTTCAACCTGTCTGTCTATCTGTCTGTCTTTCCGTCTCTTTGTATATCTGTCTGCTTGTTCTTACTCGTGAATTAAGCCATACCAGTGTTGTGAGTCTGTTTATCTGTCTGTCTCTCTGTTTGTCTGTTGGTCGGTGGGTCGGTCGGTCTCTTTCTCCACTCTTCCTGCTCTCCTCCTCCATCTCTCCCTTTAAAACCCTAACACTACCGAGACAAGGAACAAAACACCTTCCCTCCTTTCTTTCCTTCCTCCTCCCTTCCGTTGTAACCTTCATCCCCTACGCCTCCAGCATCCCTTACTAAAATCCCTCGACGCGGAGATAAATAGTTTGGGCTTTAAAACTGGCTCTCTTTTGCTATGCTTGAGGGAGCGTGTCGTTTAATGTTGCTCTAAGCTTAAAATTTTCTGGGGCATTTGTGTGAAGGGACAGAGGAAAGAAGTCAAAGGAAAGAAGGAGGGAGGGAGAGGTAGGAAGGGAAGGTGGGAGGGAGGGATGATAAGTGGGTAGATAAATGAGGTGAACGAAGGAGAGAGGGAAGGAAGGA
>NW_026111847.1:0-42500 GCF_024679095.1 Eriocheir sinensis | reverse complement strand
AAAAGAAAACGAAAGGTTGTCTGCACGATTTTATTAAGAGAAAGAAAATGGAAGGTGGATTTTGCATGAGTTCTCCACAATGACAATATAAAGAGAAAGGAAACGTTGGAGAGAAAGAGGAGGAGAGGTGAATTTTGCATGATAACCAAATCACTATGTAAATACAAAGGAGAAAACGTTGCTTTCCTTTTTTAAATACGAAAGAGAAAGAAACGTGTTCAGGGTATCAATCAAAGGAAAAAAAGGTTGTGACCATATCTGTGAAAGGGAGGCGAATGAAAGGTGTCTAGAGTATCAATGAAAAGGGGAAAAAAGGTTGTGTGTCCATATTGGTAAGGCGAAGGAGACAAGGAAAGGTGTATTTTACGTGACAAAGGATAACACGTTGCTTGCCTATTAATACGCAAAAAGAGGAAAGGTGTCTAGAGTATCAATCAAAAGGGGGGGAAAAACGTTGTGTCCATATTGGTAAAGCGAAGGAGACAAGGAAAGGTAGATTTTACATGACAAAGGATAACACGTTGCTTGCCTATTAATACGAAAGAAAAGGAAAGGTGTATAGAGTATCAATCAAAAGGGAGGAAAAACGTTGTGTCCATATTGGTAAACCGAAGGAGACAAGGAAAGGTGGGTATTACATGACAAAGGATAACACGTTGCTTGCCTATTAATACGAAAGAAAAGGAAAGGTGTATAGAGTATCAATCAAAAGGGGAATAAAAGGTTGCGTGTCCATATTGGTAAAGCGAAGGAGACGCGGAAAGGTAGATTTTACATGACAAAGGATAACACGTTGCTTGCCTATTAATACGAAAGAAAAGGAAAGGTGTATAGAGTATCAATCAAAAGGGGAATAAAAGGTTGCGTGTCCATATTGGTAAAGCGAAGGAGACAAGGAAAGGTGGATATTACATGACAAAGGATAACACGTTGCTTGCCCTTTAATACGAAAGAAAAGGAAAGGTGTCTAGAGTATCAATCAAAAGGGGAAAAAAAGATTGTGTGTCCATATTTGTGAAATGAAAGAGACAAGGAAAAGTGGATTTTACATGACAAAGGATAACACGTTGCTTGTCCTTTAATACGAAAGAAAAGGAAAGGTGTCTAGAGTATCAATCAAATGGGGAAAAAAACGTTGTGTGTCCATATTTGAGCGAAATAGACATGGAAAGGTGGATTTTGCGTGACAGCTGTCCACAATGTACTCTTGGTTACGATGACAGCACAGGAAACACAGGGTTAGTGCTGCTCATGATAATAACTAGGGAAGCGTCTACTACTACTGCTACCGACCCTCCTACCGAGTTCTCAAACGTTTCGGGCTCTTCTTAGTACCATTTCTTAGTGCCATTTCTTAGTGCCACGAAAACGAAAAGGCAGGTTCTTCTAAGTGTTTTTCCCGTTCATGGCGCAGAGACCTTGCAGATCTACCGCCTGGGTCATGAAACCGCACACGAAAATCCCTGCTATCGTATTTTCAAGGGTTTCGGGCTCCTGTTAGTACTATTTCTAAAGGCCACGGAGACGAAAAGGCAGGTTCTTATGAGTGTTTTTCCCGTTCATGGCGCAGAAGCCTTGCAGATCTACCGCCTGGGTCATGAAACCGCACACGAAAACCCTTGCTACCGTGTTCTCAAAGGTTTCGGGCACTTGTTAGTACTATTTCTAAGGGTCACGGAGATGAAAATACAGGTTTTTATAAGTCTTTTTCCCGTTCATGGCGCAGAAACCTAGTAGATCTACCGCCTGGGTCATGAAACCGCACACGAAAATCCCTGCTATCGTATTTTCAAGGGTTACGGGCTCCTGTTAGTACAGTTTCTAAGGGTCACGGAGATGAAAATAAAGGTTCTTATAAGTCTTTTCCCGTTCATGGCGCAGATACCTTGCAGATCTACCGCCTGGGTCATGAAACCGCACACGATAATCCCTATAACTTCTACTGGAGCCTTTTTAACTAGACGAACTAAGGTGTCGAAACGTTTGAGAGTAAATATACACCCTGCTCTTTCTGCCTCCGCCTCCACACCGCGACCCGGATCTATAAAACACGAGCGCATTAAAGGAAACTTGGTTATCCTAAATCCAATATTTACGCAACAGAATGAAATTAGCTTAGATCAAGGTCAGATATTGGGGAACGAAGATAAATCATTCCCCGCTCGCTTACCGCCCGCTAATAAGACTCACGCTACTTGAGTTCAATTAAAATGCCTTGTTAAAAGATCATTAGGACGCGATTAATGGTTATAAATGCAGCTTATTAGAGGGACGTTAAAGTGCAAATGAGGAAATAGTATATGAGGATAAAATGAGAGGAAAATATACTTAAAATATAATCACCAGGAAAATCGACTTATAATTAAAAGGATATTAACAAACAATTAAAAGCGAACTTAGGAGAACTTATTACAAGAAAAAACACTGAACTTACACACGAGGAAAAGTTGCTAACACTTTAATGAGGGACTTTAAACAGAGAAAAAAAGGATGAAGTAAGAAAACAAGAAAATAATAAGAAGGAAAACAGATGATGCTACTTAAAACGATAATAGGAAAGCATTACAACACGAACTTCCAGAACTTGTTAGAAGAAAAAACACTGAACATACACACGTGGAAAAATTGCTTACACTTTAATAAGGGAATTTAAACAGGAAAAACGAAGAAGTCAGAGGACCCCAAATAAATTAGGAGTAAAATCGAAGTTGATAATTACAACGACATTAGCGACTCTTGGGAGAAGTTATTACAAAAAAAAAAAACATTAAACATCCACAACAAAGATAAAAAGTTTCTAAGACTTTAATAAGGGAATTTAAACAGAGGAAATAAAAGTAAACGAGGAATAATTGTGAACTAAAGGTTGGGTAAAAAAACAGGAGCAAAACTTTCCGGAAAACCAATCCAAAACACGAACTTACTACTCCAAACACATTAACAGGTAAGGTTAGGTAAGGCACTGCAGGTATTTATTATGATTTCGAAGGGTCTAAAATTACCAGCAATTAGGCCCATATTTACGCCACCACCTCACCTACCTGCCCGTAATTAGAGAGGCGACAAAGGAAAGGTAGGAAGTACACGCGCGTAGAAGGAATCAGCCCTAAGAACCCTTTAATGATGACCTGAAGCTGCGGAACCCAATTAGGAATCTTAAGGGTCATTAGAGCTACCGAAATAACCCGATTTTTTCGACTATTCTTTTCTTCTCTTCTAAATCATTATTACTATTAGACTTATTTTTACTCCGTTTGTTATTGGGAGTATTAGAGCTGAGGTTGAAGTAGAATTAGTAGTAGTAGTAGTAGTAGTAGTAGTAGTAGTAGTAGTAGTAGAAGTAGTAGTAGAAGAAGTAGTGGTAATAGTAGTAGTAGTAGGGATGGTAGTAGTGATGGTGGTAGTGGTAGAAATAGTAGTAGTAGTAGTAGTAGTAGTAGTAGTAGTAGTAGTAGTAAAAGTAATAGAAGTAATGGTGGTAGTAGTAGTAGTAGTAGTAGTAGTAGTAGTAGCAGCAGCAGCAGTAGCAGTAGCAGTAGCAATAGTAGTAGTAGTAGTAGTAGTAGTAGTAGTGAATTGATTTTTTTACTCTTCTGTCTCATCATTATTATTATTATTATTATTATTATTATTATTATTATTATTATTATTATTATTATTATTATTATTATTATTATTATTATTACTATCATTACTCTTATTATTAATGTTTTTACCACTAAGACCATCATCATAAGTCCACTCAATGAGGGTAAGAGATTTTAAACAAAGGGAAGACTTAAAGGCGATTTGGCGAAGAGGAAGAAGCTGCAGTGTGGAAGGAGAAGCAGGAGGAGGAGAAGCGGGAGGAGGAGGAGAACGAGGAAGCGAGGGAAGAGGAGGACAATGAGACAATGAAGGAAAACGATCGTAGAAAAAGGAGACCAGAAAATAATGAAAGAAAGTAACAAAAAGAATATAAGCTGAAGAATAAGAGAAAGAGGAAGAAGACAAGGACTGAAAAAGAGTAGAAATACGTGAAATAAAGTGACGAGAATACACAGTGAAAATAGAGAAGGAAAAAAATAGTTAATCATCGGAAAAAAAAAGCATTCAGGAAGGGAAATAAACAAAGAAAAACTGACCCAGAAGAAGAAAAAAATATATAAGAAGAGCGAGAGAGAGAGAGAGAGAGAGAGAGAGAGAGAGAGAGAGAGAGAGAGAGAGAGAGAGAGAGAGAGAGAGAGAGAGAGAGAGAGAGAGAGAGAGAGAGAGAGAGAGAGAGAGAGAGAGAGAGAGAGAGAGAGAGAGAGAATTAATCACTGCAAACAAGGCCAACGGAACAAAGGCTGATTAAAAGAAGCGGTTGGAAGTAAGCCTCTTTGGCCTCAACAAATTTACCCCTTTAGTAGTCTGCGTCCACTGCCCCGATGCTGAGTAAGGAGGAAGGGCGCAAGGAGGAGGAGGAGGAGGAGGAAGGGTGCGAGGAGGAGGAGGAGAGGAAAGAGAGGAGTATGAAAGATAAAAGAACAATTAGAATGAGACTGAGGTCGGGAAATAGAGAATGAGGAAAGAGATGAAGAAATAAGAGGAAGTGAAAAGCGGTAGAAGAGAAAAGGAGGAGGAGAAAGGGTGCGAGGAGGAGGAGGAGAGGAAAGAAGAGAAGTATGAAAGATAAAAAAAACAATTAGAATGAGACTGAGGTAGATAAAGAGAGAATGAGGAAAGAGATGAAGAAATAAGAGGAAGTGAGAAGCGGAAGAAGAGAAGAGGAGGAGGAGGAGGAGGAGGAGGAGGAGAAGCATTACAGATAAAAAAAAGAGTACAGTTAGCAAGAGAATGAGAACTAGAGAGAGAATGAGAGACGAGATGAAGGAAGAGGAGAATCAAGGGGCGAATGTGAAAAGAAGAGGAGGGGGACGGGAAGAAAAGAGGAGGAGCATTATCATAGTTAAAAAAAGTATCATTAGCAAGAGAATGATGACTAAAAAGAGAATGAGGGAAGAGGTAAAGAAAATAGAAAATCAAGAGAAGAAAGTGAGAGATGAGGATATGAACGAAAATAAAACTAGGAATAAAATGTCAAGAATAACTTTGAGAATGAGTCAAGAATATGAAAGTGAATTGGAATCAGGTAAAAAAAATCAAGGGAGTTTACAGGAAAGGAGGAGGAGGAGGAGGAGGACACAAAAACCATTATACGAAAACCAAAAGGCAAAACTGTCATATAGCCAAATAGATAGATATATAGATAGGGAGATAGGTAGATAAAGATAGAGGAAGAGAAAGAAACAATCTTCAACTAAATATTTTCCAATGTTTTTTTCTTTCAGGGCAAACAGCAGTAAAGGGGAAAACAGACTAAAATTATTACTTGTACACTGCAGCAAAATACATGGATAAAAAAAATTCACACACACACACACACACACACACACACACACACACACACACACACACACGCAGAATACACATTTGCATATCAACAGAGGTACAAAAACATTTCACCAGCTGATGCCCAAACATATGCTTACATAAACACAAATATCTGTTTTTAGAGAGAGAGAGAGAGAGAGAGAGAGAGAGAGAGAGAGAGAGAGAGAGAGAGAGAGAGAGAGAGAGAGAGAGAGAGAGAGAGAGAGAGAGAGAGAGAGAGAGAGAGAGAGAGAGAGAGAGAGAGAGAGAGAGAGAGAGAGAGAGAGAGAGAGAGAGAGAGAGAGAGAGAGAGAGAGAGCAGGAAGTTGACAATGGGGAACCGAAGCAGTGTATGTGTGTGTGTATGTTTGCGTATGTGTGTGTGTATTTATGTGTATGTGTGTGGGGGGGTTAACGAATTACTGAACGATAAAGACAAAGATAAATGAGAGGAAATTTCATATCTCTTCTCTTACTAAATCAGCTTCCTCGAGGCTGGGCGTTCTGTGTCGTCTCCGCCAGTTCTTTTCCCTTTTTCGTCTCATCAGCTCTCTTCCTCTTACTGAAAGTCTTCTACCTCTTAAATTCCGCCGCCATGTTGCCTCTTTTTCTATCTTCTATCGAAATTTTCATGCTGACTGCTCTTCTGAACTTGCTAACTGCATGCCTCCCCACTACCCGCGGCCCCGCTGCACTCGACATTCTACTCATGCTCATCCCTATACTGTCCAAACCCCTTATGCAAGAGTTAACCAGCATCTTCATTCTTTCATCCCTTACACTGGTAAACTCTGGAACAGCCTTCCTTCGTCTATATTTCCTCCTGCCTTTGACTTGAACTCTTTCAAGAGGAGTGTATCAAGACACCTCTCCTCCCGAAATTGACTTCTCTTTTGGCCACTATAACTTCTGTCTTTGTGGGAACAGCGATTAGCGTGCTTTTTTTTACACCTTTTTTTGTTTCCCTTGAGCTGTTTCCTTATCTGTAAAAAAAAAAAAAAGATAAACACACACTTAGAGATAGAAAATCAAACACAGATATACATACACAAACAAACTTAAACAGACGAAACCAGGTATTAAATACAACAAACAGGAGCAAGCACCAAACAAAAAACAACCAAAAACATAAAAGGTACATATAATTAGATAACTAGACACATAGACAGACAAAAAGATAACAAAAACACATACACAAACACACACACACAGAAAGGAAAGCTAAGATGAGACAAGAGGCAGAGTGACACAACGGAGGGACAGGCAAGCTGGCAACACGACAGCTGGGAGAGGGAGAGAGAGAGGCTGGCTTGGGCTGGGGTAAGGAAGGCTTGGCAGGGTGGTGGCAGGAGGAGTGAATCAGGTGACGCGTGACAAAGGCAATATTCTTGAAGGAACGAACGTCACAAACACTTCTCCAGGGAAAGGCAAGCACAGAATAGCCGAGTGAGGAATAGAGTGTGTGTGTGTGTGATGGAGAGTGAGAGGGAGCGAGCTAGTGAGAGACGAACAGAGGGACAGATGCGTACGAAAGAATGGAAAGAGTTGAAAGAATTGAAAGTCTCGCTGCAAAATACAAAAGTGAAAGCAAAATCAGACAGCGACGTGAAGGAAAGAATGAAAAGTGTTGAACATCTCACTGCAAAAGACAAGGAAAGAAAGCAAAATAAGAAAGAGGAGAAGAATGAAAAAGAGTTGAACGTCTCGCTGCAAAATACACACACAACAGAAAGCAAAATCAGACAGAAATGTGAAGAGAAGAGTGAAAAGCGTTGAAAGCCTCACTGCAAAAGACGTCTGTTACTAGATGTGAATAAAAATGACTCAAGAATGGAAATAGTCTAAGGTCACTGCAATATGCTAAAAGAATGAAAGCAAGATCTGACAGTAATGTGAGGGAAAGAGTGAAAGGAATTGAAAGTCTCACTGCGAAGGATGAAGAAAGGAAACAGTTTACTAAATGAGAGAATAAAAAATGACGACGCGCTAGGGAAGGGAGGAAAAGAAGGAAAATCTAACTGCAAAACAAAAAGAATGGAAGCGAAATCAAACAGATACGAAGAAAATAATGAATAATGGAAACAATGGAAAGATTTAATGCATCGTACGATAAATGAAGGAAAATCTGCTATGCTATATGAGAAAATAATCATGAGATGTGAATGGAAAAAGGAAAACTATGAAATCTGACTTAACACGAAAGAAAAAAAAATATGGTTATGGAATATTTCACTACAAAATACGAAAAAGAGAAAACAAAATCAGTACTGCTAAATGGGAATGAAAAGTGACTAAGGAAGAACAGCTAGACCATTCCAAACATTAGACCGAAATAAAAGTTGATAGAAAAACCGAGAAACTGTATTTATTCATTTACTCTCAGAAAAAGAAAGGCATCTCTAGGGGAGGGAAATAACAACAAGGAAAGAACGGCGACTAACACGTTGCAAAACATCTGGATGACATAAAACTGAAAGGAAAAGAGAAGTGAAAAAAAGGAAAAAAGAAGCACGAATTCGCCAGCAGAAAAGGAAGTTTGCAGGAAGGAAAAATAAAAACTAGAAAAATAAAAAAAAGTAAACGAAGTGACAGAAAAAAAAAGTATCGGGGGAGGAACATTACAAAACACGTAAATGCAAATTTGAACTGAAAAAAATAAACAATTCTCTCCAGTAACAGAAGAGGAAGCCTGGACTCGAGTGGAATAAATAAATGAAAAAAAAAAAATCCTTCTGCAGAAATCAACAAAAATGAAGGTAAAACAGGAGGAATATTTGTACTCAATGAAGACTCAAACATAGCATGACAAAAATATTATCCACAACGAAAGAAGGAAGAAGAAAGACAAGAAATAAGAGAAAAGAATATAAATATATATACACAAGAACTGAAGCCTTAATTATTGCATGACAAAAATAATATCCACAATGTAAGAAAGAAGAACACAATAAAAAAGAGAAAAGAATGGCAATATTTATACGCAAGAAGTGAAGCCATAAACATTGCAAGATAAAAATAATACCCTTAAACAAAGAAAGGAGGAGAAAGAGAAGAAAGAAGGAAAAAAGAATGGCAATATTTATACACACCGAACGTAGCCTTAACATCGCAAGACAAAAATAATACCCTTAAAGAAAGAAAGAAAGAAGAAAAGAAGAAAAGAAAGAAAAATGTTGGTTCTGATGAAAATACATGACGCACAGGGAAAAAATAAGGCAAGGAAAATGCAAAGAAAAACAAGAGGTCAAAGCAAAAGTAATAATTGGGTTAAAGATGAAAATAAATTGGTTAAAGAACACGAAACGCAAAATGTTAAGAAAATAAAAGATACCAAGGAAAAAAAATACCATTGAAATAAAAATACAAAAAATAAAGAGAAGCAAATTGTAGAGAAAAGTACCAAGGCAAAAAAATAATTGGTTGGCACTAAAAAAACAAGAAAAAACAAGAAGGAAAATATAAAGAAAACAGATGCCAAGAAAAAAAATAATTTCCAATAAAAAAACAACAACAACTTGATCAACAAAGCAAAACAAGAGGAGAAAAACACATATCACAAACAGAGGTCAAGGAAAAGAAATTATATACAAAACACAGCAAAAAAACATTGAAAAAAACAAAAAACAAAATAAAACAAAAACAAAACAAAACAGAAAAGCAGAGAAAAAGAGGGAGAGAGGAAGCGAGATCGATGTTGAGGAGAATGGGCCAGTTAGCAACCCACGGAGGAGGAGGAGGAGGCGGAGGAGGAGGAGGAGGAGGAGGAGGAGGAGAAGGAGGAGGGAGATGGTGTTGGAGGAGGTGGTGGAGGTTACATTCGTGGAAGAAAAGGAGGAGGAAAAACAGGAATGGTAGGAGGAAAATGGCGGAAGAGGAGGAGGAGGAGGAGGAGGAGGAGGAGGAGGAGGAGGAAGGGCTGGTTGCAGGAGAAGGGAGGAGAGAGAGAGAGAGAGAGAGAGAGAGAGAGAGAGAGAGAGAGAGAGAGAGAGAGAGAGAGAGAGAGAGAGAGAGAGAGAGAGAGAGAGAGAGAGAGAGAGAGATAGAGAGAGAGAGAGAGAGAGAGAGAGAGAGAGAGAGAGAGAGACAGAGAGAGAGAGAGAGAGAGAGAGAGAGAGAGAGAGAGAGAGAGAGAGAGAGAGAGAGAGAAATGAAGAAAGGAAAAATAAAAGATAAAAAAAAAACATTAAAAGAAAAGAAAATAGAGAAAGAGAGATTGGAGAAATAGAAATGAAAAAAATAATTGGAGTAGAGTGAAGAAAATAGGTGGTAATGAAAAGAAGACAAAGTTGGAGACAGAAAAAAGGGGGTGAAGAAAAAGGAAAAAACTGAAAATAAGTGAAGAAAAGAGAAGAAAAGAGGATAGGAGTATAGACAGTATAGGAAGAGTAAAAAAATATCGAAAAAAACAAACAAAAAAAACATAAGGAAAGGAAAAAGGAGTGAAATAAAGAAAAGAAAACAGAGAAAGAGGAAAGGAAAAGTAGGGAAAGAAAAATCAAACGAGGTAAACAGAGAGGACTGACAAGAATACGAATACAAGAGGAAAGGAGAAAACGAGAAGGAAAGGAGGGAGTAAGGAAGGAAAGGTGAGAGAATAGAAAGTAAAGAAAAAGGAAAATAAAACTAGGAAAAGGAAAACTAAACGGGGCATACAAAGACGAGAAACAAGAATACGAATAAAGAAGAGAAGAGAGAAAGAGAAGGAAAGAAGGGAAACAGGAGGAAAGGAGGGAAGATAAGGGAAAAAAATTAAACAGGACTGATAAAGAGGAGAAACGAGACTAAGAATAAAAAAAAAGAAAGAGGGGAGAAGAATAAAGAAGAGAAGGAAAGAAGAGAGTAAGGCGGGAAGGGAGGGAGAGAAAGAGACGAGAAGTAAAGAAAAAGGAAACGAAAAGCAGGAAAAAGAGAATAAACAGGACAGATAAATAGAGTAAAAAACAAAAATACGAATAAAGAAGAGAGAGGAAAGAAAGACAAGGAAAGAAGAAAATAAAGAGGAAGGGGTGGGCGAGAAGACAAAGTAAAGAAGTAAAGAAAAAGGAAACAGAAGGTTGGAAAGTAAAAATTAAACAGTACAAATAAAAAGAGGAGAAACGAGAACACGAATGAAGAAAAGAGAAGAGAAAGATGAGGGAAAGAGAAGGAAAGAATAAAGTAAGGAGGGAGGGAGGGAGGGAGGGAGGGAATGTTACAAGGAAAGGAGGAAAGTTTTGAAAGTATGACATTATCAGCATAAAAAGGACGAGAGAGAGAGAGAGAGAGAGAGAGAGAGAGAGAGAGAGAGAGAGAGAGAGAGAGAGAGAGAGAGAGAGAGAGAGAGAGAGAGAGAGAGAGAGAGAGAGAGAGAGAGAGAGAGAGAGAGAGAGAGAGAGAGAGAGAGAGAGAGAGAGAGAGAGAGAGAGAGAGAGAGAGAGAGAGAGAGAGAATGCCAGAGGAAAAAAAAGACAAAGAAACATTTAAAAAAGAGAAAATAAGGAAAAAGAGGAGAACTGGAAAGAAAATTAAAGAAAAATCAAGAAATCAAGGAAGAGAGAGAGAGAGAGAGAGAGAGAGAGAGAGAGAGAGAGAGAGAGAGAGAGAGAGAGAGAGAGAGAGAGAGAGAGAGAGAGAGAGAGAGAGAGAGAGAGAGAGAGAGAGAGAGAGAGAGAGAGAGAGAAAATGTGGGTGTAAGCACATTACAAATACACGTAAACAATCAACTCAAGCTTATAAAACAACAAAACAAGCCATTAAGAATATTACCATCTTTGATATAGTTCCCCTCAACCCTCTTAACAGGTTCAAAATATAAATAAATTAACTAACAAAATATCATATGAACACAAACTACCTTCAACAGCAATTCTTCCTAACCTCAAAACGCACGTACTATATAACTATAAAAATCGTGAATGACAAATAAAAGCATAGAAGAGAAAGGGAATACTATGAATGCCGAATATGAATGCCGAATATGAATGCCGAATATGAATGCCGAATATGAATACCGAATATGAATGCCGAATATGAATGCCGAATATGAATGCCGAATATGAATGCCGAATATGAATGCCGAATATGAATGCCGAATATGAATGCCGAATATGAATGCCGAATATGGATACCGAATATGAATACCGAATATGAATGCCGAATATGAATGCCGAATATGAATACCGAATATGAATACCGAATATGAATACCGAATATGAATGCCGAATATGAATGCCGAATATGAATGCCGAATATGAATGCCGAATATGAATGCCGAATATGAATGCCGAATATGAATGCCGAATATGAATGCCGAATATGAATACCGAATATGAATGCCGAATATGGATACCGAATATGAATGCCGAATATGAATGCCGAATATGAATGCCGAATATGAATGCCGAATATGAATACCGAATATGAATGCCGAATATGAATGCCGAATATGAATGCCGAATATGAATGCCGAATATGAATACCGAATATGAATACCGAATATGAATACCGAATATGAATGCCGAATATGAATGCCGAATATGAATGCCGAATGTGAATGCCGAATATGAATGCCGAATATGAATGCCGAATGTGAATGCCGAACATGAATGCCGAATATGAATGCCGAATATGAATGCCGAATATGAATACCGAATATGAATACCGAATATGAATGCCGAATATGAATGCCGAATATGAATGCCGAATATGAATACCGAATATGAATGCCGAATATGGATACCGAATATGAATGCCGAATATGAATGCCGAATATGAATGCCGAATATGAATGCCGAATGTGAATGCCGAATATGAATGCCGAATATGAATGCCGAATGTGAATGCCGAACATGAATGCCGAATATGAATGCCGAACATGAATGCCGAACATGAATGCCGAATATGAATGCCGAATATGAATGCCGAACATGAATGCCGAACATGAATGCCGAATATGAATGCCGAATATGAATGCCGAATATGAATGCCGAACATGAATGCCGAACATGAATGCCGAATATGAATGCCGAACATGAATGCCGAATATGAATGCCGAACATGAATGCCGAACATGAATGCCGAACATGAATGCCGAATATGAATGCCGAACATGAATGCCGAATATGAATGCCGAACATGAATGCCGAACATGAATACCAAAAACATAGTCCTTTTTAACCGCCTCTCTCCTATGAAGTAAAAATAACAAACTTCTAATAAACGCTTTTCTTTAAAACCCAAAATTCACACACTTCTTCAGAGATTGAAAATATAAATAAAAAGCAAAATACACAACTGCATAATCAAACAAGGTAACAAAGACACTATCAAAATATTCTAATAAACATCAATTAACGTCTATATCATTCCTTAATACTAACTACACCCAAAACAAAAAAAACAAAAAAAAAACACACAAAAAGCATAAAACATCCCCCCAATAAAGGAATCAGTGTAAGTCAGCCAGTCTCAAATTCTGCTACATATCTTACTATACAACACTAGAACCCATCAATAAACAAACCCGATGAATACCATGAAAACAAAACAGTGTCCCTTAACCACCTCTCTCTCCTATCGAACACCAATAACAACACGTGAATAAACACAAACAAAGATTAAACACACACACAAAAAGATATCGCCAGTGTAAGCCAGCCATCCTCAAACTCGGCCCCAGGTCCTCCTTGCCGAGTTTCAAAAGCTTCAAGAATCGCACCTTTTCTGATATTTAAACTATTGAGAGGCAAAAAAATAAACGTGTTGCGCTAAGTTTGCATTGGCTGGCAGGCGAATAGCAACGATGTGGAGGAGGAGGAGGAGGAGGAGGAGGAGGAGGAGGACTAGAACGAAAACGAGGATGAGGAGGAGGAAGAGGAGAGTATATAAAAAAAAAGAAGGATAAGGAGGAGGAGGAGAAAGGCGAGAGAGGAATTGAGAAAAGAAAAAGGAAAGGAGAACAGAAGCAAAGAGAAGAGAGAAGAGGAGGAGAGGAGAGGAGGAGAGGTGAGAAGAGGAAAGAACACATAAATGAAGAACAAGAAGAATATAAAAAAAGTCAAAATTAAAAGCAAGAGGAAGAGGAGGTGGAGGAAGAGATGGACGAGGAAATAATACGAGTAAATGAGAATGAAAATAAAAGCGAATAAAAAAATATAGGAATAAGGATGAAGAATACAAAGAGGTAGAGTAGATGAGCTAGAAATAAAGAAGAGGAAGAGAAAGAGGGTGAAGGAGCAATAAAGAAGGAAGATGAAAAAAGAAAAACCTAACTGGAAAGCAAAAACGATAAAAATCAAAGACTTCAAATGATCTGAAGCTAATTTTGGAAAGATAACAACAACAACAACAACAAGAAAAAGAATGATGTAAAAATGCTGATAAAATACATGTTCCTCCCTTCCTCCTTCTCCTCCTCCTAATCCTCCTTCCTATCCCCACCTGTCTTTGTCTATCTCAGTCCCTCAACCTCTTCTTCTTCCTCCCTCCCTCTCCTTCTCTCCCTCCCTCGAGCACAGAGCCGAACGAGAAGGGAGGGAGAGACAAAAACAATGGCTGGGTTGAAAAGAAAGAGAGTGCGAAGGTTTATGGTTTGAGGGTGCGAGGGAGCGGGTGTGTGTCTTGTGCTATTCCAGGTACACAAGAAGACGAGATTCTAAACCCATGTATAATGTGACGGATGGGTTTATAGACGATTCGATTCTTTTATGTATTTTTGCTCAGATGTTTTGTGTTGTTTTAATGTGTGTAGAGTATGTGTTGGTTTAAGAAGGTGACTTGTTTTTAGTGCTTTTTTCATTAGTGTTTTTGTATTTGAATTTCTATTGTCATTATAATTATTAGTTTTTTTTTGTTTATTCATATTTTTGTTTTCCTTCTCTTTTCCATTTTCTTGCCCTCTGCTTTTTCTTCTTATTATTACTAATATTACTGTGGCCACTCAATTACTTCTATTTCACATTTTTTTTAAAGAACGAAAGATAATTAACGCGGTGGAGTAATTAGTGTGAGAAATGGGTGGAGAGGGGACATTCCTAAGTGTTCTCTCTCTCTCTCTCTCTCTCTCTCTCTCTCTCTCTCATTAGCATTAACAACCTGGATGAATTAAAAGAAAATTCTATATAACAAAACTCCAAAAGACAAACAAATCGGAAAGGACAACCAGAAAAGGAAACACAAGCACAACACTAACCAAACTACCAAATAAAAAAGATTAAACAAAATAAAACCAACTCCCTTCCAATACGATCATTCTCTCAACCGTCCGATCGCTCCCTCACACACAGACGTTATCGGGACGGAACGAAGGACGAAAATACGAGAGTCAGCCCTGCCCTGTCATTTACTTGTTCGGCGTCACTTAGGGAGGGAAAACGAGGCGGGAGATATTTCGTGAGTCTGTACTAATGAGGTGAAAGTTTGTGTTTATAGCGGGAATATTTTTGCATGGACGAGGAGGAGGAGGAGATGGGAGTAGGGTGGGGATGAAGAGGAGGGGAAGGAGAAGGAGGAAGAGGAGGAGGAAGAGGAGATGTAGCACTTAATGTATGCGATGAAGGACGGGTACGAACAGAGGAGTAATGCGAGAATGAGGAGGAGGAGGAGGAGGAGGAGGAGGAGGAGAAGGAGGAAGAGAAGGTACAGAAGCATGCAAATGACGAGAGGGAAAAATAGAATGCAACGAGGGAAGAAGTGAGCAAGGAAGAGAAAAAGAGAAGGAGGAGGAGAAGAAGAGAAGGAGGAGGAAGCGCATTACGTTGAAGAGGTGATAGATTGGAGAGACGAGGAAGAAGAAGAGGAGGAGGAGGAGGAAAAGGAGGAGGAGGAGAAGGCAAGGTAGGATGAAAGGACGAAGGAATGAGAGGGCGAGCAATACAACAAAGAAGAGACGAAAGAGGAAAATAAGTTAACAAAGAACAGGGGGGAAGAGAGAATGAAGAGGAGAATAATAATAATAATAATAATAATAATAATAATAATAATAATAATAATAATAATAATAATAATAATAATAATAATAATAATAATAATAATAATAATAGAGAAAATGATGAAAGGATGAGGAAGCGAGCGAAGAAGGCAAAACAAAAGGTGGACGATGATAATGAAAAGTAGGAAGAGGAGGAGGAGCAGGAGGAGAACGAGAAGGAGGAATAGGAAGAGGAGGAAAATGATGGACAAAACGGCAAAAAAAAAAAAACAGTAGTAGAAAAAGAAGGCCGAGAAAAAGGAAGAGGAAGAGAAAACAAAAAAAAAGACGTGAAAATCATGTTAGAGGAGGAGGAAGAGGAAGAGGAGGAAAAGGAGGAAGATGAAAATACAAGTAGAAAAAGGAAGAACAGGAAGAGCAAAATGAGGAAGAAGAATAGGAGGAAGAAGAGAAGAAAAACGACGAAAAAAGCAGGAAAAGCTGAAACAGTAACAGGAAAAGAAAGGAATAGGAGAAAAAGAAAGAAAAGGAGGCAAAAATAGGTGTGAGAGTAATGCTAGAGGAGGAGGAGGAGGAGGAGGCGGAGGAGCAGGACGGGGAGGGGTGTCCCATCAGGCGTCCTCACCCTCGGCCGCCGCCATCAGACCCGTGGGTGACTTCGAATATTTTCCCAGTAGCAGGATTTACACGCTGGGAGTTGGGGATACACGTCACCTTTTTCTCCCTTCAGACTCTCTCTCTCTCTCTCTCTCTCTCTCTCTCTCTTTTATCCGCGGCTGTCAGAATCTCGTCATATTTTTCTCTCTACTTTTTTTTTTATTCTTTTGCGTCAGCTTTAAGGATAAATTCTCCCTTTGAGCTACATTTTTTTTATCATATTTCTCGGTGTATATATAGTAACCATGATATCTATTAAAATCAACTACTCTTATCCTATTGCTAATGCTTCTCTTAAGGTCGTAAAGCGAACAGAAAAATAAAAAAGTAGTTAGGAATTTTGTGTTAGTTGATCATCTCTTTTTATATTGCACTTTACAACCATAATAACGTAACAACTTTTCTCTTTTCAAAACGACAATACCGTTACCAATTTTCTCTTTTCAAAACAACAATAACGTTACCAATTTTCTCTTTTCAAAACAACAATAGCGTTACTATTTTTTTTCTTTAAAAAAAAACAATAATGTTTCTATTTCTTTTCTTTTCAAAACAACAATAACGTTGCTAATTTTCTCTTTTCAAAACAACAATAACGTTTCTATTTCTTTTCTTTTCAAAACAACAATAACGTTTCTATTTCTTTTCTTTTCAAAACAACAATAACGTTTCTATTTCTTTTCTTTTCAAAACAACAATAACGTTTCTATTTCTTTTCTTTTCAAAACAACAATAACGTTTCTATTTCTTTTCTTTTCAAAACAACAATAACGTTGCTAATTTTCTCTTTCCTAAACAACAATAACGTTACTATTTTTCTCTTTTCAAAACAACAATAACGTTACTACTTTTCTCTTTTCAAAACAACAATAACGTTGCTAATTTTCTCTTTTCAAAAAAACTATAACGTTACTAATTTTTTCTTTTCAAAACAACAATAACGATACTAATTTTCTCTTTTCAAAACAACAATAACGTTGCTAGTTTTCTCTTTTCAAAACAACAATAACGTTACTATTTTTTCTTTGAAACACTAATAACGTTTCTAATTGTCTCTTCAAATCATAATAACGTTCCTAATTTTCTCCTTTTAAACCCATAGTAACATTGCTCATTTTCTATCTTTTTTTTTTTTTTTTTACAGAAAAGGAGACAGTTCAAGGGCATGAAAAAAAGAGAACAATAATGAAAAAAAGCCCGCTTCTTACTGCTCCTGAATAGAGTACAGAGGAGTGGCCAAAAAGACAGCTCAATTTTTCAAACTCAACCAAACGGGGTACGCAAGGAACGAGACAGGCATTTTGTGACTTAATTATCTTTCCCTCCTTTCGTTCTGGAGTTCACTGCCCACGTAGCTACAATAAAAGAACAATCATAAAACTACTTCAAACTTAGAACTGTCACTTAAAACTTCAAACCACCAATGAATCTTCTTTTTTTTCTTTCGTTTTTGTTTTTGCTTCACACTAAAAACAAAAACGGTGCAATTATATATATATAAAAAATACTATCACTGAGAACTTAAAAATGTCACTGAGATCGGCTTTCCTTCCTTTCGTTATTGATTTTCACTTCACACGTAAAAAAAAAAATAACTGTAAAAAAGACGGAAAATAAAACGTAAGGAACCAATAAGACAGACAGACAGACAACACACACATGAATCCTCAATACAGGTAAGAAAACAAACAAACAAAAAACAAAGAAGAGGCACCCAGCAATTATCTTTCTTACACTTTCCTTCTTGATTTCACTTCACACTTACAAACGCAAAAACTGCAGTCATACAAAAGAAAAAGAAAACAGAAAAAACCCGACCATATGAACAGAGAACACGCACGAAACTTCAACGGCAGAAATTAAAACTGTCGCTTAATCTGTTTTTCTTCGTCTCATTTTGTATTTCATTATTCACGTACAAAAAACAAAACCTGCAGACATTTAGAAGGAAAAGAAAACAGAAAAAAACAGACAGACAGAACACGCACGAAACTTCAACGCCAGAAATTAAAACTGTCACTTAATCTGCTTTTCTTCGTCTCAAACTAAAGGAAAAGAAAACTGAAAAACCCAACCAGACTGACAGAGAACACGCACGAAACTTCAACACCAGAACTTCAAACTGTCGCTAAATCTGCTTTCCCTCGTTTCGTTCTGCATTTCACTATTCAAGCACAAAAAAGCAAGAGCCGACAATCATACACAAGCAAAAGATAACGTAAAGAACTAACTAACGAACCTGACATGGCACAAAATAACCTCTACTTTCCTCCTTTCGTTCTGCATTTCACTATTCACGTACAAAAAGAAAACCTGCCACAATATAAAAAAGAAAAGGAAAACATAAGAAACCAACCAAACAGACAAACAGACACGCACGGAACCACAACACAGGGACAACAAACAAACACAGCCAAAGAACAGGTGGCCAGCAGGTGGTCAGCAGGTGGCCTTTTCTTTCCAGCCGAGTCTCACCTGGTGGGCGTTACGTCATTAGCGTCGCCTCACCTATCCGTTTGTTCGCGACGGCCGGATCACTTATTTATCCCGCCTATTACTCACGGTTATGCTCCCTCTGAATAAAGGTTCCCCTGGGCAAGCCTTTGTTTAGGGCGCAAACACACAACACGCTCTCCCATTCTGTCTCTCTTGTTTGTCTGTCTGTCTGTCTGTCTCACCCTGTCTGTCTGTTTTTTTTATGTCTGTTTTTTTCTATCTGTCTGTCTATCTTACTCTGTCTCAACCTCTCTGTCTCTTTCTTTCTTTCTTTCCTTCTTTTTCTTTCTGTCTGTCTGTCTCTTAATTGTAATGAGAATGTGTGTGTGTGTGTGTGTGTGTGTGTGTGTGTGTGTGTGTGTGTGTGTGTGTGGTTTCTGAGGGTAATAAAAGAGGGGTTGTGCACAGTGGTCGCGTGTCTGTTCGTATAATTTCCAGCAGTATAAAAAAAAAAAATGTGTGGATCTCTATATTTTCAAGACACCATTTGCCTTGACTCTGATATTCTATTGATGCTCATGAGTGTTCTTCGTATCTCGTTGTTTTCTCTGCTCTATTTTAACGTTCTCCTTGTCAAACTCAATTACCGAAGGAGAGTCGTGAAAAGCTTACGTCTCTCATCTCGCACGAAATTGACCTCTCTTTTCGCCTCTCGTTCAGTTTTCTTGTGTTGGAACAGCGTCGAGCGGTCTTTTTTGTTCCTGTTTTCAAGTTTTGCCCTTGAACTGCCTCCCTTGCTGTAAAAAGAACAATAATGATGTTGAAAGCACTCGGTTGCCAGAGGAAGAAGGAGTGAGAGCGCACCCTCCATTGTCTTTCCTTTCTCTGTACAGAGGAGGATGACAAAGATGATTCAGGGGGTGAGAAACTTGCCTTAAGAAGACAGGCTGAAGCATTTAAATCTACACTCTCTAGAAAGGCGAAGGGTGCGAGGAGACTTGATCGAAGTCTATAAGTGGATGAAGGGCTTTAATAAAGGGGATGTCAATAAGATTTTGATAGTAAAAGAGTCAGGTAGGACGCGTGGCAATGGTTTTCAGTTAGAGAAATTCAGATTCAACAAAGACATAGGCAAGAACTGGTTCACCAATAAAGTGGTGGAAGAATGGAACAGGCTTGGGGGCCATGCTGTGGGTGCAAATACCATAGATACATTCAAGAAGAGGTTAGATATGGCCATGGATGGTGAGGTAAGGTGGGGTTGAGTGTACAGGAGCTGCCTTGTATAGGCCAATATATATAGGTAATATATAGGTATTGTGTTATGTCTTGTGCTGTATTGTGTTGTGTTGTGTTGTATGTTGTGTGGTTTGTGGTGTGTGTTGTGTTGTCCTCAACCTGCGGCGCCTCAACGAAAACATAGGAACACCTGCAGGGGCAGAATCGACAAGGGCAACACCAGCCTCCACCTTGACGCATCAGCGCAGGGACACTGGCCCAGGTGCGGGATGGGAGGTGTTCCGTGGGGACCCACGCGTTCCTTGGGACTTTTCCCAGATATGTTCCTTAGGCTGCACCACCAGCTTGCCGCGGCCGTCATCATATTCACGCCACCAGTCTAACGAGTCGCAGCTCACCTTCTTTCCCTTCTTCTTGCGCCGCCGCCGGGAGTGAGCGGCCTTCCCGGCCTCTTTCAGCCGCCTGAGGTGTGAGACGAGCCCCGAGGAGTTGCTCCGCGACTACTGCTGCTTTGTCAGTCTGGCGTTTCCCAAGACGACCTCGTTCTCACTTTATTTCTTCTCTCCTTTCTGTCTCTCACTCACTCCCACATTCTGTCACTCCATTTCTCTCTCTTCTATTTACTTTCTCCTCTTATCTCTCACACTCTCCTCCTTTCTATCACTCCTTATCTTCTCTGTTTCTATTTTTCCAAACTTTTTCTCCTCCCTACCTCTTCTTTGTCTTCTGCCTTCCTTTCGTCTCTATCTCTCCCTCCTCCTTTCCATCACTTCTTTTCTCCTTTTCTATTACCATTTTTGTCTACTAACAGAGAAAAATGGTTTACTAAAAGAATGGTGGATGAGTGGAATAGGCTGAGCAGTCATGTGGTGAGTGCCAATACAATTATCACATATAAAAATAGATTAGATAAATTCATGGACAGTGGTATTAGGTGGGGTTAGATTCACGGGAGCTTAGGTTCAAAGGAGCTGCCTTGTACAGGCCTACCAGCCTCTTGCAGACTCCCACGGTCTTATGTTCTTATGTTCTTATCGTGCGAATGTGGTATGGCTGGTATTCTCAGACGCTTCCACCTCTCACATCAACTATTTCCGGAAGCCGAAAACTATATAAATTGGGTTCTAGTAAGTGTATTTTTTAGATTCATGGTACAGAAGAAGGGTCAAACTACCACCAGGGTCATAAAACTACCCCAGGAAAGGCCCATAACTCCAACGAAAGCCTTGGCAAATAGGTATGTGCTTGGGCCTCGAAAATATAAGAATATGTGCCTATGGATCGTCTGCCTTACACCAGGGAAGATGTTATCCCTTATACTACTACGGAGGTTGTTTGCATTCGTTTCGTAGAAGAATAAAGACTGTTGGAGCGCATATTGCCTTTCCTTGCTCTCTCTCTCTCGCCTAAGAAATTGGTGAAGATTTTATGCCTTCCAGTAGCGCAGAGGTTGTTGGCAATCGTTTCTTAGAGCAGTAAGGAGGGTGGGAGCCCATATATTTGCTTCTCTTGCTCTCTTTTTTCTGTCACAGTAAGGAAATGGTGAAGATTCTATCCCTTACAACAATACAGAAGTCACTGGCACTCGTTTCTAAGAGGAACAGTGTGGAAGCATATCTTATCGCCTTTCATGTTCTCTTTTTATCATCGAAAGGAAGTGGTGAAGATTATATCCCTTAGAGTAGCAGAGAGGTTCCGTTCACTAGTTGTGTAGAAGAATAAAGAGTGTGGGAGCATATTTATTGCCTTCCCTTGCTCTTTTTATCACAGTAAGAAGTGGCCCAGACCTTATTCCTTACACTAGCACAGAGGTTATTTTCACTCATTTCTTAGAGCGGCAAAAAGTTAGCGTGCACATTTATTGTCTTCCCTTGTTCCATATTCATTGCTGTAAGGAAATAGTGAAGATTTAATCCCTTGCAGTAGTACAGAGGTTGTTCGCATTCGCTTTGTAGAGGAATAGTGTGAGGAAGCCCATGTATTGCCTTTTCTTGTCCTATCTTTATCATCGTAAGGAAGTAGTGAAGATTTTATCCCTTGCCGGGTTGTTCGCATTCGTTTGGTAGAGGAATAGTGTGAGGGAGCACATGTATTCTCCCTGCCGTGATAAAGCGAGTGAGCGCACGCTTCCGGGCTGACTAATGCCTAATGACAGCCCTTTGTACGGTGTCGTGTCTATATATTCAGGACGCACGTCATTGCTCCAGCACAAAAGGCGGCTAAGAATAAACCTCTCGTCAGCCTGTCCCGAGGATTAATGCGCGGTAAGAGGACATCAGAAAACAAGCTCCAAAGGGGGAAAAACAAACCTCTATAATAAAAAAAGATGTAGACTTAAGATTAAACTAATGAAAAATATGAGTAAGAATAAGAAAAAAGCCTCTCGTCAGCCTGTCTGGAGGAGTAACACGAAATAAGAGGACATCAGAAAACAAGCTCCAAAAAGGAAAAAAACAAACCTCTATAATAAAAAAATATAGACTTATGATTAAACTAAAGAAAAATATGAATAAGAATGAGCCTATCTGGAGGAGTAATGCAAAGTAAGAGGACATCAGAAAACGGGCTTGAAAAGGATGAAAATTTAAACCTCCAATAATCCAAATAATGATAACTTTAGACTAAACCAGTGCATAAAAAAGAGCGATCTAAAAACAAGGTGAAAAGGGAAGTTAGAGCATTTAGATTTCCAATAATAAAAGAAATGTAGACGATAGATTTAACTAATGGAAAATAGAGAACGATCTGAGAATGTTGAAAGTAGGGAGAAATATAATAATTTTCAGTAATAAGAATTAATGTAATCTATAAAATCGTATTAATAGAAAACATATGATCTGAATACAAGCGATTAAGTGGCTGAAAATATTACAAAACTTAATAATTCCAAAATCATGTAGGTAATAAAATCTGATGAGGGCAAATTTTGAGAGAGAAAATAAACAACTTTCATTAAGAGAAAACTATAAAATCAGATTAATACAAAATAAGGGACGATCCGAAAGAACAAGTAAAAGTAAGTTAAAAAAAATATTATAGCTCCCCTGATGTAGAGACTCGTGTCCTAACAGGCAAATGTAATCCTGTAGTGTAAAATATTAAGCCTTTGACAGTCAGGCACTAACAGAGAAAAAAATAACAATAAATATAAAGCAGTTAGGATTAAAATGTAATGATTGATAAAAATATGGAAGAAAAAAGACGCGGCATAGAAAAAGAGAGTAAAAAAGGACTGAAAAGAATCTAGGCATGAAATGAAAGTGAAAAATATGCGTCATTTAATGAAAAATACCAAACAAAATGGAACTCCAACAACAGAAACAGGTAAAAAAACTCAACTGACCGAAATAAAAAAAATAGACAACGTTAACTGAATAAAAAAAGGATAAAACAAAAGACAAAATCCACAAAACAAGAACCGAAAAGAACGAAAAAAATACCAAACAAACAAAAACAAAAAATCGAAAACGAGCATAAACCCAAATGAAAAACAAAAATTGAATAACTAAAAAAAAAAAATTAAAAATAAATAAAAATAAAACACCCAAACCAATCGAAAACAGATTCCAACAGCCTCCTCCCCCCTCCCCCCCCGCACACACATACACATACCCTCTCCCCTCTCCCCTCCCTCCCCCACCCCAACACACACCAACTCACTCACCCACAAACGAACTCATTTCCATCTCTCCTCAAAGGCCGAAAGTGACTCATTTTCACCACCACCGGCCGGTCTCATTACGACACTTTCATCAGCCCTGGTCAGTTAGCCGGCTGCGGGGGGTGGGGGTGAGGGGTGAGGGAGAGGAGGGAAATGAGAGAGAGAAAGGGTCACTGTGAGGGTTACTGTGGGTTATCAGGGCACGAGAGAGAGAGAGAGAGAGAGAGAGAGAGAGAGAGAGAATATCATTAACTTTTTATAATTCTGTAACTAATTTTTTATTTGCGTTCAAGTCTTTCTCTGTATCTATTTGTATCTTCAATTGCATTTGCATGTATTTGCTTACTCTCTCTCTCTCTCTCTCTCTCTCTCTCTCTCTCACTGATCGGTAGAGGCAATTACATGTGAAGTCGCCGTCTGTACCGCATTAGTCACTCACTCAGCCGGACTCGTCAAAGGGTAACTAAGCCAAATGAAATATAGAGCTCATTGTGAATATTTAACGGGTCATTTACTCTCGTTTTACTTCGCCTTTTTCTCTCCTCGGTTTTGCTCTCTGGGTAATGCTGTTATTTTATTTGTGTCCTTCATTTATTTTCTTTTGTATTGCTTCTCTTTCCCTCTATTCACGTTTATTATTTCTCTTCTTTCTTTTACTATATTACTTATTATTTAACGACTCATTTTCTCTGGATTACTTCGCATTTTTATTCTCGGACTGATTTTCTTTTATTCATATTGCTTTCTTCATTCTTCTGTTTTTACTCTCTATAAACATTTTTTTTTAACTTACTCTCTTCAATTAGACATATTTTCATCATCCATTATATTGATTTCACTATTCCTTGTCTTAGTTTTCTTAATTTTCCTTTTATTATTATTTTTTCATCGTTTATTTTTCTTTGTAGAGCTCCACCCTAATTTCTCTTTATTATATTGTTTATCTTTCTGTCTTTGTCTGGCTGTTATTCACTATTTTTCCCTCTCCCTCCTCTTCTAATCGTATCTCTATTCTCTTCCCATCCTCCTTGCCAGTCTCTTTCTGCCCCTTCCATCCTTGCTATTTTTTTCTACATGTCCTTTCTCATCGCTTCCCATTCTCCTTCATCTCCGCCTTCCGACCTTCTACTTCTCCTCCTCCTTCTCTTCCATCTCATCCCTCTTATTTTTTTTCTCAACCCTTCCTCCATCCCCTCTTTCATTCCTCTGTCTAAGGTCCTTGCTCTTCCTCTTTCTTCTTCTTCTTCTTCTTCTTCCTCCAGCTCCTCCTCCTCTCTCTTTGTCTTTGTTGTCAAATTTTTCTCTCTTTCTCCCTACCATTTACTTACAAAACTTGTACTCTCTCTCTCTCTCAATCATTCTTTTCTTTTTTTCTTTTTCACACACACACACACACACACACACACACACACACACACACACACACACACACACAACCTTCCCATACACACCATCCCCCTCATTACCTATACCAACCATTTCCATTAATCAATATATATCAGTAATTCACGTATCACTCAATCCATTACCCATATCCCATTCACCTACACCATGCAGAACTTCAACATTTGACCTCACCTCTACCCCCTGTGTCCAATGGGTCTGATACATGTACTCTGCATTTTTTCACGTGATACACTGCTCATGTCTATTTTCATGTTACTTTTTAGCCGTTCTCTCCTCTTCGTGCGTGAGTGGACGCGGACATCAAAGGTGAACGCGAAATGCACAGTGCAGCCAATTAGCGCCGGGCAGGTATTGTGCGCCCGGGGAAAAATGGGTTACTTTGTTTATTAATATATGTGTGTGCTGCCCTCTCTGTCTGTCCCTCTCTGTCTCTGTCTCTCTATTAATGTATACGTGTTACTCTGTCTATCTGTGCCTCTTTCTCTGTCAGTCCCTCTTTCTCTCTGTCTCTTTATAGATATATGTTTCTCTGTCTGTGTCTCATTCTCCATCTGTCTGTCTGTTCCTCTCTGTCTCTGTCTTTGTTTCTTAATTGATAGATGTGTGCTTCTCTCTGTCTCATTCTATTTCTCTGTTTCTGTATCTGTTTGTCTCTTTCCCTCTCTTTCTCTCTCTCTCTCTCTCCTTCCTACTGAGTTTCTTCCTCTTTACTTCTCTATTAATTCATTTTCTGTATTAAGTAGTGTGTGTGTTTCTCTTTCTCTGTCTGTCTCACTTTCTCACTATTTCTTTGGTTTTGTATATTTTCTCTACTTCCTTATTTCTTGTCATTGCTCTTCATCAAATTCTTCTTTTTTCCTTCTTGTTCAGTAACCTAGTTCGTTTCTCTTTTCCCTACAGATTATTTTTTCTCCTCTTTCTCACTCTCCTAATAAGTATTCTATCTATCTACCTTTCTGTGTGATATTTTCTTTACTAATATTTGCTCTCTCTCTCTCTCTCTCTCTCCACCCTAATTAGCATCCTACCTACCTACCTGCCTTTTCATATTCACATCTTTTTCTCTCACTCTAATTAAACTCTACGACATTACGTGCTTCATTTTTTGGGAGTATTTTCAAGGGACCAAATATGCTGATGCCATTCACTTAACGCAACCCCTTTCAATTACTGCCACCCGGTTAATCGTGCTAATATCCATCATCACCATCATCATATGTGACCCAGTATTCCATCACGGGCAGATTGTGTTCAAATAGGGTTATGCAACGATTGATTTGTGGTGTGACCCGGTTTACAGGAGAGGCGTGTAAGGTTGAAAAGGGTTATGTAACTATTTTAACGAGCGAAGAGTATCAAGACGCATATATAACCGAATCTAATCCTTTCCCTCTTGGCTACTTCTACTGTCCTATGTTTCTGGGAGGACCATTTTTTTTTTACATCTCTCCCTAAAACAAATTACTCATTCTGCATATCTAAACATTCATTTTCTTTCGTTTAACTTCCCTTTTTCGTGTCTGATGTTTTGTCTTGTTTACGTTTTCATTCTTTTGTTTAGTCATCATTTCCTAAATTTCTTCGGCCTTCTTTCTATCATTTGTTAGTTTTTCCTTAATATTCTTAGTACGTTTACAATAGTTCGACCTCACTGCTGTAACAATAGTAGCGATGTTTCTTATAATCATTCTTATACTACATTCGCTATGGTTCTGGCAACGTGTATTTCATATTTCTAAGATTCACAAACCCAATCAATATCACTCATTAATTCATCATACATCATTTTCGTATCGCATTTCTCAGTATTCGCGGCCTGGTAGTCTTTCAACGCTGCTTTGCCTTGATGTCTGATGCGAAGTGAAAGGAAGGGAGAGAAAAAATGCGTGGGAGAGAAAAAAATGAGTGCGTTCTTGATAAGCAAAAGGGGCGAGAGAGGAATGTACAAAGGAAGGCGAGAGAGGCTCATAAGAGGAAGAGAGAACGAAGGAGAGAGAGGAAGAGAGAACGTCTGTTGTCTCTTTTTTTCTTTCTCCCCTCATTAAAATACTTGCGATTCTTTGGTGCAGTCTTTCATGTTTTGACTTCCTACGCTTTGTTCTATTTGCTCCACCACCACCACCATCACCACTACCACCACCACCATCTTCACCACTATCTTAATCTCTCTCTCTCTCTCTCTCTCTCTCTCTCTCTCTCTCTCTCTCTCTCTCTCTCTCTCTCTCATCTCCCTTTCCCTCTTCCCATCCTTTCCCTTTCATTCCCTTTCCCATCCTTTCCTCTCCCTCTCCCTCTCCCTCTCTCCCCATGCACACATCCACCTGCCTCACCCACATCCACATCCACACCTTTCCATTCTTTCTATATTTATCTCCATTTCCTTCACACGTTTACATTCGTCCTCAGCAAGATAACTTTTGGCACACATTTTCCGCCCCACGTAATGAAGCCTCGCTCACCTGTGCCTCGGAAGCTCAGGTAACTCATTAGGGCCTCACGCCGCGCCGAGGCAAGGACGAGGCCCAGTGTTTGGCTGTGCAGCGCCGCGGAATAACTCAATAACCTCCGCGCTCTAAGTTTGGGAGTACGCGAATTGAAACAGGTCGTGATTTTTATATATATTTATGTGTCATGTTGGAGGAAGGTACGAAGTATTTTAAAGGTGGAAAATATGGAGTGAAATATATGAAAACAGGAGATCGTGGAGTGTGTTTGGGAATGCGGGAATTGAAAACATAACGTAATATTCTTTTATGAGTATCATGATGAAATTTTTATATATGTGTCACGTTGAAGATAGGGACGAAATATTTTAAAGCGGTATACTATGGCGTGAACTATCTTAAAATTGGAGATTGTGGAGTGAATTTGGGAGTACGCGAATTCAAAACACACACACACACACACACACACACACACACACACACACACACACACACACACACACACACACACACACACACACTTTTCCTTCATAATAACAGACACACACACTCGCACAATAATTACGAGAGGGAAACTCGAGGATATTCTTGCGAAATTAATAAGAGTAAGTAGACTGTCACAAGGTAAGCTGCTCTTGAGTAAGGAGGAGACAGCTGTTATGAGGATACCTGGCAGGGAGTGGGGGGAGGGAGAGAGGGAGGGAGGGGGTGGTAAGGGAAGGGACAGGAGGGAAGGGAGAGAGGGAAGGGATGGTAAGGGAGGGGGATACGCGGGGAGGGATAGGAAGGGAGGATAAGGAAGAGGAGAGAGAGGGATAGGGAGGAAAAGGGGAGGGTAGGAAGGAAGGTGGAGGAGAGGGAGCTTAGGAGAGAGAAGAAAGATATATAAATTGATAAAGACAGAAAATGAGATAAAAAGAGACGATGAAAAACAGACAGGCAGATACGGACATAGAGAGACAGACAGACGGACAGACACAGGCTCAGAAAAATAACAGGCAGGCAAAAACAGCGAAGTATAGATGGCGCCACTATAAACACTTGCCTTCGCCATGACGAGCTTGGGCCGACCACCACGTCCCTAAAGAGAGCCAGCCGGGGGTATGGGCTAGAACGCAAAAATAAATAAATAAATAAATAAATAAAATAAATAATTAAATATATATATAAATAAATAAATAAATAAAAAAGAGAAAACACAAAAACGATCTACCCAAAGCCAAGACAAAACGAAAGACCTCCCAAAAAACGAGGTAACGAATAAGACAGGACAAGGACAAGAACAATACCACTCCAACACAAACCACAAAACAATAATATGAAACGCGAGCTTTTGTCTCCACGCGTCACTGCAATATTAATGAGGCAGGAGGGGAGCGGAAGGGAGAGGAAGGGTAAAGGAGGGGAGAAGAAGGGGAATGGAAGGAGAGGGGAGGGAACAGGAGGAGAGGGAAGGAAAAGGGATCAGCCGCCACCTACCTACACGCCCTTCCCGTGATCTCTCTTCCCTTCCTTCTCTCTACAAGCCCTTCCTATGCTGCACACGCCCTTACCTACTCTCTCCACGCCCTTACCTACTGGCCTCACACCCTTCTTTCTCTCCGCACACCCTTCCTTCTGTCTACACGCCTTTCCTTATCTCTAAACGACCTTCCTTTCTCTCCACACCCTTACTTACTCGCTTCGCTCCCTTCCTTCTCTCCGCACGCCCTTCCTTGTATCTACACCCCCTTCCTTTCCCTCTACACGCCCTTCCACCTCTCTTCACACCCTTACCTACTCGCTACATTCCCTTCCCTGCTTTCTACGCGCTTTCCCTGCTCTTCTAAGGCTGTGGCAGGGACCTGGACGCCTCACACCCTTCCTCCACGACGACCCTTTACTGTCAGGAATTGTTAATACGCAAGACAAAGACGGTGTTGCCAACCCGGATATCTTTAACGTCCAGAAATACCGATATGCTATTTGTATCCATTGCAGATGTGTCATGAGCGAACGTAATGGTTTTAACGTGAGGAAATATTGATGTGCGATGGAAAGATGGTTCTCTTAAACTTAAACGTTATGCAATCAGGAAATGTAGATGATGAATAGGAAATATAGACGACAAATAAATGATACTACTATGGGTACCCCAAAGTGAAATACATTTATCATTAAAATATGGAGATTGAAAATAGACGAAGACAGCAACAGTTTTATACCACAAACAATTGATAATCCTAAAATATAACTGACCAGACGAAGAGCCTTTATCATTACAGCAGAAAATTATAATATACGAGTTATGTGTCACTGTTTATAAAGTAATATGAAAGACCAGATATTCCTAGTACAAGATAAATAAAAGTACTATTTCGTAGGTTATAGGTATTAGCTAACGACGAGTCACACACATCAGAACATTCTTATTAACAAAAGCCAAACATGTCAAAGTTCCTAACGTGATTGAGAACTTTTAACATCAGAAATTACTAACAGGCGACAAACAGACGTATTCCTAATAAATTTGCAAACTTAACCTACAAACAGGCGACAAACAGACGTATTCCTAATAAATTTGCAAACTTAACCTACAAACAGGCGACAAACAGACGTATTCCTAATAAATTTGCAAGCTTAACCTACAAACAGGCGACAAACAGACGTATTCCTAATAAATTTGCAAACTTAACCTACAAACAGGCGACAAACAGACGTATTCCTAATAAATTTGCAAGCTTAACCTACAAGCAGATGAGAGACGGACGTATTCCGTACATATTTGCAAACCTAAACTACACATAGATAACAGCGAGACGTATTCCTAATATACTTACAGACTTAAACTGCAAACAGATAACAGACATGTATTCCGTATATGATTGCAAACTTAAACTACAAACAGATGACAGACCGACGTATTCCGTATATATCTGCAGACACAAACTACATCTCCATGCGACAACAAAACCTCCACGCAGCATTGCAAGCAGTAACGCCGCGGGAGGGAGGAGGGAGCGGGTCAGGTCGCAATTGCGCAGTGACCAAGTCAAACGCTTTGCTGTACTTTGGCTCGTAATTATCTCTTTCCCGGAATCAGCGAGCATTCAAAGCTGCAAACATTCAAAGCTTACCTGCGTGACGGACTGATCCATGGCGGGCGCGGAGGAAGCCAGGCGGGGCGGCGGGTGAGTGTTCCGGGAAGGGCGACACAGAGACCAGCGCCGCCACCCTGGGAAAGAAGAAACGGTTTTGAGCACAAGAACAAAAGTAGTGTATGCATTTTATATTAAGCTAAAAACACTGCCATTGCCGGTGGTGGTGAGATAACTATAAATGCAAGAGAAAGTATATGACAATTGGGCGTTTCTCTGCATTAAAATAGTCAGCTACTTAACCTTTCTATTGACACGTGCAACTAATAGACTGCTGAAAAACTCTGTGTATTAGAAGTTTTTCATGAGCAAGTTAATGATAGTGATGTTAAGTCTTGCAGCAAAAACAAAACTAAGAGTAAAAGATAACGTTAAAATTACTTGTTTTAAGATTATCAAACAAAAGCTGAAACTAAGAAAGAGCGCAGCCGAACAAAAATGATAAAATATAATTGCAGTGTAAGTTTCTGTTTTTATAATATGAAGAGAAAAATATTGTGAGGGTAAGAGCGAGAAAAAACAACCAACGTATACACGAAAGAGCTGCAACAAGAAAGAACAAAAAGAGCAAAACAGCGCAAACAAACAATAATATAACACTTTACATTAAATTACTATAGCGAAAAGGCGTAATTAAACAAACGATCGGGGAACACAAATATTTATACATCCAATGCAAGATTTAGTGTTCAAATAAATAGTTAAATGAACACACACACACACACACACACACACACACACACACACACACACACACACACACACACACACACACACACACACACACACGTTATTTAAATAAGTGAAACAGAGAGCTTATCACAAACGAAAGCACCAGGAAACATTGCAATAAATAAATCTCTAAAATCAGGATCTTCCATTACCTTAATAAGTGGTTCTAAGAATGAAACACACACACACACACACACACACACACACACACACACACACACACACACAGACACACAGACAGACACACACACACACACACACACACACACACACACACACACACACACACACACACACACACACACACACACACACACACAAAAGCAAACACTGGGGACCTGACGTGTGTGTGTGTGTGTGTGTGTGTGTGTGTGTGTGTGTGTGTGTGTGTGTGTTTCCCTGAACACACAACACAGCAAAGACGTTATTCAATACACACAGGAATAAAAAAAAAAAAAAAAAAAAAAAAAGCGGAAGGGTAGCGAGCAACATCATTACAAACATTACAATTCAAATATATCTTGCTAACTATAATATCCCCCGTACATTCAGTGCTATTAATGCCATAATTTGCCAGCACCCTCGCTAAGGACGTTTAATACATACTCTTTCTCATTCCACTACAAGCAAATATCTTGATCTCCCTTACAAATGTCTCTCCCCATCAGCTGCTACAAATACCCACGCACATAATGCAATACACTCAAAGGTACAATGAGTTAGAGAAAGGCTTTGTATACGGTGGTGGTTTTCCATACTCCATCTGGTAAGAACTTCTAAGCAAGTGTAAAAAAAAAAAAAGATAAAAACACTTCGTTACCGTCTCTCATTTGTAACAGAGGTAGACTAAAGGAAGTATTTTACGTACATACACATCTCTCCTTGCTTTCAATGGGTATAAAGTGTATAGTCATGCGTCCAAAAACATAACTAAATCTCTATCTCACTTTACCGTCCATAGTTAGAAACAAAGGCTAAAGAAAGTAAGGAACAATCTTTATGTATCCAATGTTAGCTTTTACATACACACACATCTCTTCTTGCTTTCATTAGGTACCAACTGTATAGTCATGTGTCCAGAAAACATAACTAAATATCAACCTCACTTTACCGTCCATAATTAGAAACAAAGGCTAAAGAAAATAAGGAAAAAGCTTTATGTATCCAATGTTAGCTTTTATATTTTATCAGCTAGCAAATCTTAATAATACCACCTTCTAATACTAATACAAGCTAGACTTCCTCTCCCTCATTCGTCTGTATTCTTGTTACAAAAACCTTAACAAACATACAAGAACAGCTGAATAAAAGAGTGGTTAGATAAAATGCTATACACTCTGTCACCTTTTATTCTCAGCCGTTCACCCAGCCAGACTTCCCCTCCCTCATTCGTCTGTATTCCCGCGCCTCGCCGCTAAAAACACTGTCAGGAGGGAAGGATTAGGTTAGCGCCGCAGCTGACATGTTTTAGAACGCGGGGCTTGAATACCTGAGTGCCTTCCTTCCCTTCTTTTATTGTCAGTGTCCTTTTATTTTTTTGGAGGGGCATGCTACGAAAACACTTGGCGATGGGAGTGTACGTAGTTATCAGTTCTCTTACCGCTGTGATGAAAAAATATATTAGCTTTTCAATGCGGATCAGTTTCTGTGTTTTATTTTTATCTTTCCCTGTCTGTCTGTATTTGTCCCTCTGTCCCTCTTTTCCTTCCCTTTTCTTTACTTGTTTTCATACTTCTTCTTTTTCTTCCTTTCCTTTCCCTTTCTTTCTTGTTTGTTTGGTTTCTTGTTTTCCTTCCCTTTTTCTTTCTTCCTTTCTTTCCTTCTTTGTTTTTCATCATTTACTCCACTCATTTTCTTATATTTTCTTCTTGCATTCCTTTTTTTCATCTTTATTTTCTCTGTCTCCCTAATCCAGCACAAACACAAGGACTCTCCAAGCTTACTTAACTCTTCCTGGTCAGCGACGAAGGTAATTATGTAACCTGTCATCACCTGAGCCAACATTTCAAGCTTACTTAGTCACTCCTCTTTTCCTCGCCTAAATGCGAAAAGAAATACGAAGATTTATATAAAACGAAAAAGACAGCCCTCCGCAATTAGAATCCTACGAGAAAATATTTGGACCTTTGCAAATCTAAACAAAGCGAAGATAATAATATGAATGAAGATGAGTTACGTTGGGAAGGCCCTCGTTCTTATGTGGATTAGTAATGATTGAAAATGATGATGATGATGATGATGAATTAAATAGTATATATTGCACTTATATAAAAGAACTTTTAAAACATCCACTACTACATTTGAATTAGTAGCATACACAAAAAATATAGATAACAACAAAATACAAAATACGCACTAACTAACATAACTAACAAATGAGACAACTAACAAAACTAACATAAATTATATAACTAACAACTCACATAAATGAGATAACTAACATAACCAACATGAGATAACTAACACAACTCGCATAACAAACATAACTAACAAAACTGATAAAACACACACTACTACACTTGGATTCTTAACACATGCACATAATATATAAACAAAAAACAAACACACACACACACACACACACACACACACACACACACACACACACACACACACACACACACACACACACACACACACACACACACACACACACACACACACACACACACACACACACACTTTTCCTTGCACGCGACTACGATAATATTTGTGCATTTATTCATATACTGATTTGAATATTTCCCCTTCATCTGAAATCCCCCCACTCCCCCCTTCCTCCTCCTTTACTTACTTGCTTTATACTCTTTCTTTCTTTCTTCCTTCTTTTTCTTTCTTCTTTTCTTCTTTTTCTTCTTTCTTTCATACGCTTACCTACAAACACACACACACACACACACACACACACACACACAAAGAGACACACTAGAGGAAAGAGGAAAGAAGGGGAGGGAAGGGGGAAGGGACAACAAAGAGGGAGGGGGGTTCCCAGAGGGGGGGAGAGGTGGTGTTTCCAAACCAGTCTGTCATCGGGAACGCATTAAAGTTTTGTTTATGTCTTCCACAAGGTATCCAAAACCACTTGTCAGACCCAAACCAGGATTGAGTTTTTGGAAGGAGCGTTGAGTAAAGGAAAGGGACGGGGAGAAGGAAGAGTGAGAGGGAAGAAGTGTGAAGGAGAGAGTGAGAGAGGAAGGGAGAGACGGAAGAAGAGGATGGTGGTACGTAATATAATAATGTGGAAGGGGAAAAAGAGGGAGTGAAGATGGAGGGAGGAGAGAGAGAGAGAGAGAGAGAGAGAGAGAGAGAGAGAGAGAGAGAGAGAGAGAGAGAGAGAGAGAGAGAGAGAGAGAGAGAGAGAGAGAGAGAGAGAGAGAGAGAGAGAGAGAGAGAGAGAGAGAGAGAGAGAGAGAGAGAGAGAGAGAGAGAGAGAGAGAGAGAGAGAGAGAGAGAGAGAGAGAGAGAGAGAGATGAGGAAGACGATACGTAAAAGGATGAGGAAATAAAGGAAGGGGAAAAACGCGTGGAAAAGGAGGGGAGAGAAGCGGAAAAGTGTGAGGAAAGGGAGGGATGAAGGAAGGTTGGGGTGGCGATACGGAGAAAGGATGGGGAAAGAGATAAAAAAGGGAAAGACTTGGAAAAAAGTGGAAAGACGAGAGGAAAAGGGGAGACGGAAAAGAAAAATATGACCTTTGTTGAGGGTATTAAGATGAAGAGAAACAAAAGACAAACGAGGAAGGAAAGGCCAAAAGGGAAATAAAAAAAATGGATAAAATGGAGTGACAGGAATGGGAATGAACTTAATGAACCGGAACATAAGGAAATAAGAAAAATGAGATAACGCGAAAAGTGAGAAAGATACATGAGTAAAAAAATAAAGCAATTGCAAGAAGGAGCAAAAATAATATAGGAAAAAATGATAAACGGAGAGAAAATATAAAGGAGGGAATAGAAAGCTTTATAAAAGAAAAGAAAGGAAAGATGAAAGAAAAAATAGCAATAAAAGACGAACGATAGCGAAAAATGAGGTGAAAAGAAGAGAAGAGAGGGAGAGATAAGAGAAATAGGTAGGTATGTCAGAGAGGAAGAAAGGAGTGGAGGAAGAATATGACTGAAGGGAAAGGAGGAAAGAGATAAGGAAGACAACAGTAAAGAAGGGAGGAGGAGGAGGAGGAGGAGGAGGAGGAGGAGGAGGAAGATGTGAAAGAAAGGTTGAAAAGTGAGCCAATAAGTGAAGCGAAGAAGGAAGAGGAGGAAGAGGAGCAGGAGGAGAAGGAGGAGGAGGAGGAGGAGGAACAAAGGGGTAAAATAATAATACAAAAAGAAGGAGGAGGAGGAGGAGAGGGAGAAGGAGGAAGACGACGTGGATAAGAAAAAAGAAGAAGAAGGAGGAGAAAGGAAGAGAGAGGAGGAGAGAGAGAGAGAGAGAGAGAGAGAGAGAGAGAGAGAGAGAGAGAGAGAGAGAGAGAGAGAGAGAGAGAGAGAGAGAGAGAGAGAGAGAGAGAGAGAGATAGAGAGAGAGAGAGAGAGAGAGAGAGAGAGAGAGAGAGAGAGAGAGAGAGAGAGAGAGAGAGAGAGAGAGAGAGTGTGTCCCGTTTTTGCCGATAATAGAGCAATAAGGGAGGGAGGTCAGCCGGAAAAATACCATTATGACGTCACACAATAGAATTATGACGTCACACAATAGACCGACCCTTAAAAAAAATGTACTTGAGAATTTTAATCAAGAGCACACTACTACTACTACTACTACTACTACTACTACTACTACTACTACTTTTTTTTCTACAGCTAAAGAAACAGCTCAAGGCAACAAAAAAGGTGTAAAAAAAAAGCCCGCTAATCGCTGTTCCCTTCTGTTCACTACTACTACTACTACTACTACTACTTTTCTCTCTCATCATCATCATCATTTTCCTCTTATTTCCATTAATGTCACTTATCTTTATCTTCCTTTATTTTCTTCTAGTCTTCTCCTCTTCCTCCTCCTCCTCTTCCTCTACTACTACTACTACTACTACTACTACTACTACTATTACTACTACTACTACTTCTACTACTACTTCTATTACAACGAGATTTCCTTAGCGACATATTTTTCAACCTCTCGATCCCTTTCAAGACTATTAGGAGCAGAAAGCAATGGTTCAAAACAAGTCCTTCACGCTGAGACCTCTTACCATGCACGCTAACGGGTCACAACACTCTCTTCCCTATTCTTGTTCATCCTTTTGAAGTGACACACCCCTCGTGGCGCCGCTTTGTGCCTCGTATCAGAACCTTTTAACATGTCTACATCTTTTATCCTTCTCTACTTTGCTTCTCCATTCCCCTGCCCTCCCACCTCTCCTTTCTGTCCTGTCCTTTCATCATGCTCGACTTTCACATCTTTGCTTCTCCTTACATTGTGCTTATTCCCTCTTTTTCGTCGTTCAGTTACCGCAGTTTCACCTCCTTTCCTTTCCTTATGATCCGTTTCTTCTCTCTCTCTTTCCCTAACTCAGTCACTGCAAACCACACTTTTTCTTCTTCCTACTTCTTATTCCTTTTTTCTTAACCTCTTCCCTCTCCTCTCCTTCCTGCCCTTTCGTTAATCTCCTCACTCTCACCTCCTTTTCTCTCCTCATCATACGTTTGTTCCCTCTCTCTCCTCGCTCAGTCACCGCTAATAACACTTTATCTTCGTCCTCCTCCTCCTTCTTTTAATACTTTTGATCTTATTAATTAAACGGCGGGAGTTCTGGGTCTAACACGTGTACAAGTAGCGTCTCTTTGTTCCATCTCTTTCCTTACTCAATCTCCGCAAACAACACTATTCTTCGTCCTCTTCCTCCTCATCCTGGTTCCTTTGATCTCATTTATAAGAGGCGGGAGTTCTGGGTCTAACGCGTGTAGAAGTAGTGTCTCTTTGTTCCATCTCTTTCTTCACTCAATCACCGCAAACCACACTTTTTATTCCTCCTCCTTCTCCTCCTCCTACTGGTACCTTTGATCCTATTCATGAAAGGTGGAGATTCTGGGTCTAACGCGTGTACTAGCAGCCTCTCTTTGAAAATCTCTGACAGTACGTGGAGGGACAGGAACCTTGCATACGCCTGATCTTTGTCACTATGAGGTAGGAGTTCTGTGTAAGACGAGCGAGCCTTAACATTCTCTATTTCGGATAACCTACCAGAAGACCTCACCAAGCTACAGGAATGGAACAAAAAGTCGCTGTTACAATTCAATGAAGGAAAATATTAAGTCATGTACATTGGGAGGGGACATCCTGCATACCAACACCACATGGGAAACACTCCAATATCCACCACAGAGGCAGAGAAAGACCTGGGGGTATATGTAACCAGGCTACCAGTGAAGGCCAATTCCGTGCCAATCGCAGTGGACGAGCTAAGGATGGTCAGAGCTACCAAGTTCATACCACATATTAACTGTCCTCATTTTACTCTAACTATTCCTCTGAGTTTAATAATAATGACTTCGAAGGCTGCAGGCGAGCGAGGCGGCCACTACTGCCCTGAGAAATAGCTGCAGGAAGTTGCGTAAATACCTAAGACGACTTATAAACAGCTCAGGTAACTTGCAAATTAAAGACCACGCCAAAGTTTCGAGACCTTCCGCAAGAAACCCACGAAGGTCTTTTTTCTTTATTATTTTTTGTTCTCTCGTTCACGAATGTATTAATAGAAGCCTCGTAAAGTTATCGTATTTTCCGTATTTCTTTTTTTTTTTTAGTGATGTTTTGATAATGTTTTCTCTCTCTCTCTCTCTCTCTCTCTCACTTCTCTCTCTAATTATCTTGATTACAGAGAGAGAGAGAGAGAGAGAGAGAGAGAGAGAGAGAGAGAGAGAGAGAGAGAGAGAGAGAGAGAGAGAGAGAGAGAGAGAGAGAGAGATAGAGAGATAGAGAGATAGATAGAGAGAGAGAGAGACGGGGAGGGATATGCTGTGACTGGTAGATAGGGAGGAGGAGGAGTAGCAGGAGGAAGAAGAGTAGAGACGAGAAGGACAAGAAAAAAAAAAAGTGGGGAGGAGAGAGGAGATGAGGGAAGGACGGGGGAGCGAGGGAGGAAGGGAAGAGAGAATGACACCTGAGGGAGGAGGAGAGGGAGGAGGTGGAGGAGAAGGAGGAGGAGGAGGAGGATGAAGAGGAAGGGAGAAGACTGTTGAAGAGGGAGAGACAATGAGAAAGGACAGAAGAGGAGGAGGAGGAGGAGGAGGAGGAGGACATTAGAAAATAAGGCGAGGAGGAGGAAAAGGAGGAGGAAGAAGAGGAGAAGCGGGTGTAGCAAGAAGAGGAGGAAGAAGTGGAGATAAGGAGACATCAAAGCGAAGTGAACAAGAAAATGAAAATAAAAATAACAAATAATAGTGAAGAGCACGAAAAAATAAGTAATGAATCAAATTAAATATAAAAAAAAGATAAAAAAAAGAACATCATTAATTTTGAAACCCTTGAAGAGACTTTGTGAACAGTGATAAAAATGATGATTATGTTGTTGTTGTTGTTGTTGTTGTTGTTGTTGTTGTTGGTGATGGTTGTGGTGGTGATGGTGGTAGCAGCGGTGGTGGTGGTGGTTGATTAAGCTTACGGAGGTGACATTTGTGCATTTTATTAATAAAGTAATTGATAGTGATAATATTGTGGCGTTCAATGACAATGATAGAGACGATGATAAGATTAATAGTTGTAAAAAATATAGTAGTAGTAGAAGTAATAATAATAATAATAATAATAATAATAATAATAATAATAATAATAATAATAATAATAATAATAATAATAATAATAATAATAATAACAACAACAACAACAACAACAACAACAACAACAACAACAACAACAACAACAACAACAACAACAGCAACAACAACAGCAACGATAATAATGATAATAATAATAATAATAATAATAATAATAATAATAATAATAATAATAATAATAATAATAATAATAATAATAATAATAATAATAATAATAAACACCGTCCTGATATTGCTAAATGAAACTCTCGATATTAGTTTATTAATACACAGTGATTTATAATAAAAAAAATCACCACACAATGACACACACACACACACACACACACACACACACACACACACACACACACACACACACACACACACACACACACACACACACACACACATGGAAATAATGCGTATATAATGAAATGTGAACAGGATATAAATAATGAATTTAAGAAGAGAAAGAAAAAGGAGATGTGTGTACAAACTCTCTCTCCCACACACACTATTTTTTCACCTTTCTACCCTAGTAAGCAGAATGTTAAGCAGAGTCATACAACAACAACAACAACAACAACAACAACAACAACAACAACAACAACAACAACAACAACAATAACAACATGCAATAACAACTTCTACAACATCTACCATAATATGACACTTTTTTCACCCATTCTTCATCATTAAATTTTCGACCGTTGTCACATTTGCGTTATTTACTTATTTTCCGATGCGCCATTTCTTCTAATTTTGCTCAGACACTATTCATTTTATTTCCCGACGCATTTTCTTTCCATTTTCCATTTGTCTTTTGCTTCACATTTCTAGATATAATTCCTCTCCCGGACACGTCATCTCCTTTTTAAATATCAAAGAGTCATTCTTTTAATTTAATGTCACTCTCTTTTTGGCATTTCCTTCAGTAAGTCGTTTCTTTCTTATTCTTATTTTTCCTGAAACATTTCTATATTGTTTTAACGTATTCGGATTAAATTTCCTTCACTCGACATGTCATTCTTTCTTTTTCTTTATTTACCAGTGTCGCTTTTATTCAATTAGTATTTGTAATTATTTTTTGTTTTACTAATATTATGTTTTATTCATTTAATGTCTTATTCCAATTATTACTTGTCATTATTTCTGTTTTTACTAATTTTATATCTTATCTATTATGTCTTATTTCCATTATTATGTGATTATTTTTGTTTTTATTAATTTAATGTCTTATTTATTTTGTCATATTTATTTCATGTCTTATTTAGCTCTTATTTATTTTGTTCTATTTTGTCTTATTTTACGTCTTATTTTATGTCTTATTATCTATTTTTGTCTTATTTTGTCTTATTTTTTATCTAATTTGTCTTATTTTACGTCCTATTTTGTGTCTTATTTTTATTCAATGTCTTATTTATGTTTTATTTTTCGCGCCCCGTCATTTCCCTCGCGTTGGCATCGGCGGGAAGCCTAATCCAAAGAGCTGAAAATATGTCTAGTGCAATTACTTGATTTCTGGAGTGTTTATGCGCGTCTCTCTCTCTCTCTCTTGATTTTTTGCTTTTTTTCTTGATTTATACTCTCCTTCTTTCTTCTCTTTTTTCTTTCATATCTTACTTTATATCAAATAGTTTTTCATTCCATTTCTTTCAAATTTTTAATGTATAGAAATAATTCTTACATTCTTAATTTCCTTCTCACTCTCTCTCTCGCAGCTCATATCTCTCAGACTTTCTCATTATTTGCTGACTTTTGCAATTTTTCCGTCTCCACAAAACCTCCTCCTCCTCCTCCTCCTCCCACCTGCCTCACTAATTAAATTTCCTCCTCCTGCTCTTACTCCCAGCTTTGTCTAAATCTCCGCTCATGATTCTAATTCATTTTCACTCCTACTCCCAAAGGCGCTTGGCTCTTTCAATTATACATACATCTGTTCTTGCGTACCGGCCCACCTTATAACATTAGGTGGCGGTGCGGAAGGGAAAGGGGGAAGGGAGAGTAGGAAGCGGACACCAGCGCCCAGTTCCAACAGTCTAATCAATGCAGTGTTCTTGCAAGCCCGTAAACCAAACTATATTCTTCCTTACATACCGGACAGCATCACATCATTAGGTGGCGGTGCGGAAGGGAAAGGGGGAGAGGGATTAGGAAGAGGACACCAGCGGCCATTTCCAACAGTCTAATCAGTGCAGTGTTCTTGCAAGCCCGTAAACCAAACTATATTCTTCCTTAAGTACCGGCTAGCTTTACAACATTAGGTGGCGCTCGGGAGGTGAGCAGGAGTAGGAAAGTGACACCAGCGGTTAGTTCTACAATATAATCAATGCAGTGTCTTTGTCAGCTCGTAAACCAAACTATATTCTTCCCTACGTACCGGCCAACGTTACAACATTAGGTGGCGGTGCGGAAGGGGACAACAAGGCCAACTTTCACAAGCCAATCGCTGCCGCAGTGTTCTTGAAAGCCCACAAACCAAGCAATACTTTTTGACTGCCTTTAGACACAGAGAAAAAGCTTGAAGAACAAAACCAAGTGAATGTTCAGACCTATGGCGCCCGTAATAAAAAAAAACAATTTAGAAAGTGAAATTCTAACACCACTCCTAGTATAATTCAATGAGAGAGTGAGAGCCAAGGGAATAAAACTGAGTGAGTGTTCTGACTTCCAAGATCATATTAATCCACTGCATTAGGATTGAGGTTTAAACATTTCCATCTAGCAGACCTTCTAGACTCCAATATTAATAAGGCCGCTGCTGACCTCCACAATCAAATCTGACAAGTAAACAATATCATCACACATTTATAAACGGAGGCATCTGTGTAATGTGTTTCAAGGAATTACGTAATATTCAAACAGGGTTAAGATTATATTATTATTATTATTATTATTATTATTATTATTATTATTATTATTATTATTATTATTATTATATCATTATTATTGTTGTAGTATTGCTGTTGGTGTCGCTGGTCCTCAAAAGCCATTATGATATTAGTTAGGAAACGTTAATATGATATATTACCCTCTCTCTTCTCTCTCTCTCTCGTCCTGTACACACACACACACGTACACACACACGGACTCGCATTACGAATTTATCTCTGTTTTGACGTAGAGGAAGAGAGAGAGAGAGAGAGAGAGAGAGAGAGAGAGAGAGAGAGAGAGAGAGAGAGAGAGAGAGAGAGAGAGAGAGAGAGAGAGAGAGAGAGAGAGAGAGAGAGAGAGAGAGAGAGAGAGAGAGACAGAGAGAGACACAGAGAGAGAGAGAGAGAGAGAGAGAGAGAGAGAGAGAGCGCAGGGAAGAAGAGGAGAAAAACAAGACTGAAATATTTAGCGCAGAAAGGAGGGTCGCAAAAATAGAAATAGCTTAAAATTGAAAAAAGAAAGAAAGGTTGATGAAAATTTATGAACATATGTAATTAATAAAGAAATTCCTTGAAATAGTGAACCCTATTTGTACGCTCGTAATAACAACAATAATAAAAATAATAATAGGAACAGTAAGAGGCAGCTATCTTAATCAATTCTTCACTTTCTTCCCTCTACGTTTATCACTCTCCGTAATAAGTCACTGATATAAAAGTAAATCTAAACGAATATAATGATTAAAAGGTTCAATACATCGCCTAGTCCACTATGAAAAAAAAAAAAAAAAAAAAAAAAAAAAAAAAAAACGGAGATTAACACAAAGGCAATGATGACCCCAGAGAAGCATCCCTTTGAAATCCTAA